>NW_027189802.1:0-60000 GCF_040958095.1 Procambarus clarkii | reverse complement strand
ACCGCCCATTTGAGACAGCGTCTGGACCTGTTAAAATAATGCATAAGCTGTAAGGTAATAGAGAATAATATATATCTTTCAATCTCAACATTAGATTTTCTAATTTCCAACTGTATTAAATAAATAGCATTAAAATATTTTCCTTCTTAACTATTACAAAAATCAACGAATTTGAGTAACTTTTGCTTTTGTTTTATTTGTACCTTAAACATAACACTGAACAATCAATTATGTGCCACCCCACCTTCCTTCATCTGCAAAAAAACTAATCAAAAGACATATGTACAAGGCTAAAAAAATTCAGCAACACTTACCATACTCAGGCTAAAAGAATTAAGCAACACTTACCATACTCTTTTTATATTCACTGTTAACTTTTAGCTCATGTGACAGACTTTCCACCTGCTCAACAGTTTCAAGTGGGGATGGAAGAATGTCTTCCAGGATTGGTATATCTCCATGTGTTTTTGACATATGGGTTTCCGTCATTTTGACAATATTCAGGATATCCCCTGATAAAAATGTCAATTTTGATAATTCCTTCATCATGTATTCCATTATGCCAAAACCATAATCATAATCATCTGTATCAAACCTTATTACAGGTAAAACCAGTAGGCAGTCTACTGTATTTTATCAAACCGTTATTAGTATAATAGATCTCGTAATAATTTTGCAAAAATAATGGCATTTACTATTTTTAAAAGATTATTAGCAAATTTACAGAAATGGTGCATTCGGAAGACAAAACCAATTTTTCACTTTTGACAATTGAGCACCTGCTACATCCAGATTCTAGGGAGGAAAGGAAGGACGATCTTACTGGATCCCATAGCCTCTCCGAGGCACAAACCAGGCTTTTACACAAACCCCCCCCCCTGCACCCGAGCTTTTTAAAATAGTAAATGCCACTATTTTTGCAAAATTATTACGAGATCTATTATTCTAGAGAATAATGCATATAAATGCATATATGCATATAAATACAAAAGTAAATCAAATCTTATCCTTGTATAATATACAAGCTGATGTGAGATCCCTGTCTACAGGTGGACTGGAACTATTATCCAGTAGGCAGTCTACTGTATTTTATCAAACCGTTATTAGTATAATAGATCTCGTAATAATTTTGCAAAAATAATGGCATTTACTATTTTTAAAAGATTATTAGCAAATTTACACAAATGGTGCATTCGGAAGACAAAACCAATTTTTCACTTTTGACAATTGAGCACCTGCTACATCCAGATTCTAGGGAGGAAAGGAAGGACGATCTTACTGGATCCCATAGCCTCTCCGAGGCACAAACCAGGCTTTTACATAACCCCCCCCCCCCTGCACCCGAGCTTTTTAAAATAGTAAATGCCACTATTTTTGCAAAATTATTACGAGATCTATTATTCTAATAAGAGTTTGATAAAATACAAACCCTGGGGCCATAGAACGGCTATTTAATCCCCTTGAACGGACCT
The DNA here is from genome assembly GCF_040958095.1 of Procambarus clarkii. Taxonomy (NCBI): domain Eukaryota; kingdom Metazoa; phylum Arthropoda; class Malacostraca; order Decapoda; family Cambaridae; genus Procambarus; species Procambarus clarkii. The sequence goes on along the minus strand of NW_027189802.1, from coordinate 58,528 downwards.
GTGCATGGGCCACTGAGGCATCGAAAAAAAACAGACCGGCTTGGGAAAAAAGCAAAATTGCCGGTCTATGGCCCAGCTGATGGCTGTGCATGAATGGCTAATGGCTAATGGCTGTTAGTTATGGAGCTAGGTTAGACTATGTATGTTTAAATCTCTGATTTAAACAGAGCCAGTGTTCAGTCAAATAACTGAATTTATCAAATCTTATCCTTGTATAATATACAAGCTGATGTGAGATCCCTGTCTACAGGTGGACTGGAACTATTATCCAGTAGGCAGTCTACTGTATTTTATCAAACCGTTATTAGTATAATAGATCTCGTAATAATTTTGCAAAAATAATGGCATTTACTATTTTTAAAAGATTATTAGCAAATTTACACAAATGGTGCATTCGGAAGACAAAACCAATTTTTCACTTTTGACAATTGAGCACCTGCTACATCCAGATTCTAGGGAGGAAAGGAAGGACGATCTTACTGGATCCCATAGCCTCTCCGAGGCACAAACCAGGCTTTTACATAACCCCCCCCCCTGCACCCGAGCTTTTTAAAATAGTAAATGCTACTATTTTTGCAAAATTATTACGAGATCTATTATTCTAATAAGAGTTTGATAAAATACAAACCCTGGGGCCATAGAACGGCTATTTAATCCCCTTGAACGGACCTGTGCATGGGCCACTGAGGCATCGAAAAAAAACAGACCGGCTTGGGAAAAAAGCAAAATTGCCGGTCTATGGCCCAGCTGATGGCTGTGCATGAATGGCTAATGGCTAATGGCTGTTAGTTATGGAGCTAGGTTAGACTATGTATGTTTAAATCTCTGATTTAAACAGAGCCAGTGTTCAGTCAAATAACTGAATTTATCAAATCTTATCCTTGTATAATATACAAGCTGATGTGAGATCCCTGTCTACAGGTGGACTGGAACTATTATCCAGTAGGCAGTCTACTGTATTTTATCAAACCGTTATTAGTATAATAGATCTCGTAATAATTTTGCAAAAATAATGGCATTTACTATTTTTAAAAGATTATTAGCAAATTTACACAAATGGTGCATTCGGAAGACAAAACCAATTTTTCACTTTTGACAATTGAGCACCTGCTACATCCAGATTCTAGGGAGGAAAGGAAGGACGATCTTACTGGATCCCATAGCCTCTCCGAGGCACAAACCAGGCTTTTACATAACCCCCCCCCCCCTGCACCCGAGCTTTTTAAAATAGTAAATGCCACTATTTTTGCAAAATTATTACGAGATCTATTATTCTAATAAGAGTTTGATAAAATACAAACCCTGGGGCCATAGAACGGCTATTTAATCCCCTTGAACGGACCTGTGCATGGGCCACTGAGGCATCGAAAAAAAACAGACCGGCTTGGGAAAAAAGCAAAATTGCCGGTCTATGGCCCAGCTGATGGCTGTGCATGAATGGCTAATGGCTAATGGCTGTTAGTTATGGAGCTAGGTTAGACTATGTATGTTTAAATCTCTGATTTAAACAGAGCCAGTGTTCAGTCAAATAACTGAATTTATCAAATCTTATCCTTGTATAATATACAAGCTGATGTGAGATCCCTGTCTACAGGTGGACTGGAACTATTATCCAGTAGGCAGTCTACTGTATTTTATCAAACCGTTATTAGTATAATAGATCTCGTAATAATTTTGCAAAAATAATGGCATTTACTATTTTTAAAAGATTATTAGCAAATTTACACAAATGGTGCATTCGGAAGACAAAACCAATTTTTCACTTTTGACAATTGAGCACCTGCTACATCCAGATTCTAGGGAGGAAAGGAAGGACGATCTTACTGGATCCCATAGCCTCTCCGAGGCACAAACCAGGCTTTTACATAACCCCCCCCCCCCTGCACCCGAGCTTTTTAAAATAGTAAATGCCACTATTTTTGCAAAATTATTACGAGATCTATTATTCTAATAAGAGTTTGATAAAATACAAACCCTGGGGCCATAGAACGGCTATTTAATCCCCTTGAACGGACCTGTGCATGGGCCACTGAGGCATCGAAAAAAAACAGACCGGCTTGGGAAAAAAGCAAAATTGCCGGTCTATGGCCCAGCTGATGGCTGTGCATGAATGGCTAATGGCTAATGGCTGTTAGTTATGGAGCTAGGTTAGACTATGTATGTTTAAATCTCTGATTTAAACAGAGCCAGTGTTCAGTCAAATAACTGAATTTATCAAATCTTATCCTTGTATAATATACAAGCTGATGTGAGATCCCTGTCTACAGGTGGACTGGAACTATTATCCAGTAGGCAGTCTACTGTATTTTATCAAACCGTTATTAGTATAATAGATCTCGTAATAATTTTGCAAAAATAATGGCATTTACTATTTTTAAAAGATTATTAGCAAATTTACACAAATGGTGCATTCGGAAGACAAAACCAATTTTTCACTTTTGACAATTGAGCACCTGCTACATCCAGATTCTAGGGAGGAAAGGAAGGACGATCTTACTGGATCCCATAGCCTCTCCGAGGCACAAACCAGGCTTTTACATAACCCCCCCCCCTGCACCCGAGCTTTTTAAAATAGTAAATGCTACTATTTTTGCAAAATTATTACGAGATCTATTATTCTAATAAGAGTTTGATAAAATACAAACCCTGGGGCCATAGAACGGCTATTTAATCCCCTTGAACGGACCTGTGCATGGGCCACTGAGGCATCGAAAAAAAACAGACCGGCTTGGGAAAAAAGCAAAATTGCCGGTCTATGGCCCAGCTGATGGCTGTGCATGAATGGCTAATGGCTAATGGCTGTTAGTTATGGAGCTAGGTTAGACTATGTATGTTTAAATCTCTGATTTAAACAGAGCCAGTGTTCAGTCAAATAACTGAATTTATCAAATCTTATCCTTGTATAATATACAAGCTGATGTGAGATCCCTGTCTACAGGTGGACTGGAACTATTATCCAGTAGGCAGTCTACTGTATTTTATCAAACCGTTATTAGTATAATAGATCTCGTAATAATTTTGCAAAAATAATGGCATTTACTATTTTTAAAAGATTATTAGCAAATTTACACAAATGGTGCATTCGGAAGACAAAACCAATTTTTCACTTTTGACAATTGAGCACCTGCTACATCCAGATTCTAGGGAGGAAAGGAAGGACGATCTTACTGGATCCCATAGCCTCTCCGAGGCACAAACCAGGCTTTTACATAACCCCCCCCCCCCTGCACCCGAGCTTTTTAAAATAGTAAATGCCATTATTTTTGCAAAATTATTACGAGATCTATTATACTAATAACGGTAAATAAATAATAAATAGTAAATAAATCAAAATCAGTTACATTATTTTATCTTATTCATAGCATAAATGTTCTCGAAGATTACTAAAAAGAAATTGAATTAGACTACAGCAAATTGGCAAACTTTACCTTGTATCTGTTTCCACCGAGTTTGTTTGGGGCGTTCTTCAACATATCAGCAATACTTGTCTCAACATCTCTTTCAGTTGCATTAGTGTGGGTGTTGATACAGGCTTCTGGAAATTTATAAGAATTAATTAATATATATAATTATAATTCACTTTGCTATTCCCCATTCCACAGTCCTCTCGTCCTTCCCACTTCCCTGTCCCCACATCATCCCCACTATTCCCACTTCCCTGTCCCATCGTCCTCCTTACCATTTTCCCCTCCCCTGTCCTTCTTCCTCCCCCACCATCTCCCATTCACCTGTCCCTTTGTCCTCCCCAGCATTCCCCTGTCCCCACCATCCCCAACTCCCCAGTCCCCTCGTCCTCCCCACCATTACCCTCTCCTCTGTCCCCTCGTCTTCCCCACCATACCCCCCTCTCGTCCTCCCCATCATTCCAAACTACCTCATCCGATGCATTCTATAATGGTCTGATGCTTCCATCAGAAAATTGGGAACATCAAATGATCTGATATTCCCATCACTGAAAAATAAGAACAGCTAAAAAAATGAAATGAAAAAAATAAAAAAATAAACTATACTCATGAAATGAACAGTATGGTAAACAACACAGCTCAATTTCAATGCAATGTCACACAAAATTATTAAATCGAAATGAAAATAAATTGAAATCTATGAAAATTCAAATTATCAATACAATCGGAAATATTGAAATAATATCGCAACATAATATAGTGTGGGTTGCTCTTACGTGCAACAGACGGTGCTGTTTTTCAAAAAAGGCATGGTTTTACCTGTCACAAGTGTGGCATCTATACTTATACTCACGAAATGAACGGTATGGTAAACAACATAGCTCAATTGCAATGCAATGTCACAATAACATTTAATAACAATAATAACAATAACATTTAAATATACTTTAAGATATAATCTAGAAGAAAATAAGAACATTGAAACGGTTCATGAACTCGATTTCAATAAAGGACACTATGGGGAACTTTGAAAAACAGTTAATGAGTATAATTAGACAGACTTGTTGCTAGGCAGAGGAGTAAATAATGAGATATATGGCAAATTTTGCAAAATATACGGCACACAAACATTCATACCCAAACAAAGCAAAATGCTAGGTAAGAACAAAGCAGTTGGCCCGTAGGGGAAAGGAGATACCCACAAGACTGGAATACAAGTCATTAACAAGCACACAAGTACTACACTTCACAACAACCGCACTACTACCAGAACTGGACGAATCACTACCAAAACAACACATTGCACATCACTACCAAAACAACACAACACAACACAAGCATTGGCAAAGAATTATAGACCAGTTGCACTAACATCCCACATAATAAAATTATTTGAGAGTGATCAGGAGTCAGATTACTAGTTTTATAGAGACCAATGACCTCCACAATCCAGGCCAACAAGGATTTAGAGCAGTTTCTATGATCGAGCCACTGAGATCTATAAAGAATTCTGATCAAGAAAGAGATCTAGGGGTGGTTTTAGATAGAAAACTATAACCTGAGGATCATATTAAGAACATTCTGCGAGGGGCCTATGCTACACTTTTTAACTTTAGAATTGCTTTTAAATACATAGGTCAAAAAGTTTTAAAAGTTTTAAAAGTTTTTTAAACCTCTCGTGTATCATGAGTGTGTTAAAGCATCAGATGGTGCATTCAGATGATGAATATTACCTAGTTCCTTCATCTGGGAAGAATGAACACATATTGGTGCATTCGGATGATAAAAACTAACTACTGTAGTTTAATTGATCAACAGACTGTATATCATATGCAGACTGTATGTGGATCTGCGGGCCACTCCAAACAACAGCCTGGTGGACCAAGCTCCACCAGGGCTAAAGCACAAAGTGATATAGATGTGATAGAGAAACTAGGTCAAATGGAGGAGTAGGTCTGTATATTAAACAGCACCTGACGTGCACAGAGCTACTAAACTATAGAGATATATGACCGAACCTAACCTATCTTTATAGGTTAGGTTAGGTAGCTGAAAATGTTAGGTTAGGTAGTCGAAAAAACATTAATTCAAGAAAACTTGGCTTATTAGGCAAATCGGGCCTTGCATAGTAGGCTGAGATGTGCGTTCTGGCTACTAGGTACGACACACATATATATATATATATATATATATATATATATATATATATATATATATATATATATATATATATATATATATATATATATATATATATGTATATATATATATATATATATATATATATATATATATATATATCGGACAATTAGTAAAAAAAAAAAAAAAAAAAAATTAAATTATTTTACCTTGTACCTAGATCCACCAGGCCTGTTTGGTGCCTGTTTCAGTACTTCAGACATCTGGAAGGTCACATCCTCCTCCTCAACTTGTGGATGTGCGTTGATAGATGATTCTGTAAAATTAAGTTATTTATATAATAATAAATTCAGTATAACAATAATATTCTGTAAAATTAAAAGTAATTTATACATCAATCAGATAAAACTCTCCAGAGATGGTGATACACAACATATAAAGGACAAGTTTCAGAACAAAATATGCATTTAGGAATAAGGTTTTGTACATGTAGGTAGCACATGAGAAAATAAGTGGAAGGTGATCAAGTTTATATTAACATGTTAATGACTTTGTTAAGGCTTTGCAAGAATGAAAAAATATTAATAATATAATATCACCTACCAATTAATTGTACATCATTTATAAGTCAATTATTTGCATTATTATTATTCAATACTAATGATATAAAAATGCATTTTGTAATCTACTATTTATGCAAGTATTAAGCACAGGATCATGAAATAAACTGCAAAATACTGTAATGGATAAACCAATTAATTTTACATTTTCCTATAGCTAAGTCAGTCAGTTCTATTAGCAGCAGAGAACAATTATGCCCAACCTCTATTAAATGAAACAATCTTAAGAGCAAGTGATAGAAATATAATCATTTATGCTTGGGATTATGGAATGGTTCCAAATATGAAAAATATCAAGTTTTTTGGTTAAAATTTTTTAACTTAAAATTTACATTTTTAAGTGAATTTTAAACTTTAAAAAAATTATTTAATTTTTTGGTTACTTACTTAAAATAACATTATATAGTTCTTGTTTTTGTAGAAATGCCAATTTCTTCTTTTGCCCTTCCAGACTGTATAGTGACCACAGGCCGTTTGTTCATATCTTCATTATTCTTCGAACTGTGGTTGCACAATCAGACCCACGTACACTGGTTAAAAGCATCACCTAAAAGCAACAACAAAAATGTAGTACACTGACGAATTTTGAATATATATATATATATATATATATATATATATATATATATATATATATATATATATATATATATATATATATATATATATATATATATATATATATATATATATATATATATATATATATATATATATATATATATATTAGTTGATTTTATACCCGCATTAGGTCAGGTGATAATACAATGAAGGTGATAATAAAGCCATTCACAACTGCAGGCCTAATAAAAAAAGGAGGTGGCATAGCAATATCTTACAAAGATACCTTCATCTGCAATAGTCTCATTAGTAATAGAGACGACTATTGTGAATATACCTTTGCCAAGTTCTCCAGTAAATCCCTTAAATCCTCCTTGACTATAAGTGCCATCTATAGATTTCCCAATACCGACATAGCTTCATTCTCAGATAACGTAAGGAATCTTATCATAAATAACAATCTCAACAAAAATCAAACCAACTTAGTGGTTTGTAATGGTGAACAAAACATGCAGATACTTATATATAACCTGTGAATAGAGTGTAATAACACCAAAACTATTTGTTTATTGTTTTATGACCATAATAATTGAATCACTAATATGATTCACTAATATATAATCCTAATAATAATCACTAATATATAATCCATTGAGCATGCTGCATCTCTTTCAGTCTCTTTGCAATTTGAACAAGAGGGTTTTTAATTGATCGAACCATATTCTTAAAGTAAAGTAAATGAGATGTATTCCATATTTTGCAAAATATACGATGAAGGCACACAAACATTCATACCAAAACTGAAGGGCAGGATTTATGAGGAGACATTAGAGGCATTAAATATTCCAAACTAGAAGACAGAAGGAAAAGAGGAGATATGATCACTACGTACAAAACAGTAACAGGAATTGATAAACTTGATAGGGAAGATTTCCCGAGACCTGGAATTTCAAGAACAAGAGGTTATAGATTTAAACGAACTAAACAAAGATGCCGAAGAAATGTAAGACAATTCACTTTTGCAAACAGAATGGTAAACGGTTGGAACATGTTAGGTGAGAAGGTGGTGGAGGCCAAATCCGTCAAAAGTTTCAAAGCATTATATGACAAAGAGTGCTGGGAAAATGGGACACCACGAGTGTAGCTCTCCATCCATCTGATTGATAACCCAAATGAATTTTTCATGGATATGATACCAACATCAAATCATAAATCAGATGTGATCCTATCCCCACTGGATTTTGAAGAAGCCATAGACAGTATGCCTATGCACTCTGCACCAGGCCCTGACTCTTGGAACTCTATATTCATCAAGAACTGTAAAAAACGTTATCGCAGGCCCTTCACATTCTTTGGAGACAAAGCCAAGATACTGGCATTGTCCCTGACATACTAAAAACCGCAGAGATAGCACCGCCCCATAAAGGAGGAAATAAGGCAGAGGCAAAAAACTACAGACCGATAGCACTACAGACCGATAGATGCCATGGAAGACAAACAAAACGCTTTGACAAAAAAAAGCCTTTGACAAATGTGACCATTGTGTTATTGCACATAAAATGCGTTCAAAAGGAATTACCGGAAAAATAGGCAGATGGATATACAACTTCCTGACTAATAGAACCCAATGTGTAGTAGTCAACAAAATAAAATCTGGACCATCAACCGTAAAGAGCTCAGTCCCCAAGCGTACTGTGCTTGCTCCAATACTTTTTCTCATCCTCATATCGGACATAGACAAGGACACAACCTATAGTACTTGATCATCCTTTGCAGATGACACTAGAATCTTCACGAGAGTAGGCAACATAGAGGACACGGCAAACCTCCAATCAGATGTAAATCAGGTCTTTCTATGGGCTACAGAAAATAACATGGTGATTAACGAACATAAGTTTCAGCTCATGCGCTACGGAAAAAATAAAAAATATAAAAACGGAAACCACTTACAAAACTCAGTCAAATCATAACATTGAACGGAAAAGCAACGTAAAGGATTTGGGTGTACTGATGTCAGAAGGCCTTACATTTAAAGAACACAATAAAGTAGCCGTCACAACTGCAAGAAAAATGACAGGATAGATAACAAGAACTTTTCACACTAGAGATGAACCTGAACATCTTCAAGAAGTGAAGATGACCTTGAGAAGAAGTATAGGTTGGGAGAAGTATAGGTTAGGAATTGTCTCCAAAGAATTCTCAAAGAATTACTCGTTATTGCTATCCAAGATAATTAGACGAGCCAAAGCTAAATACTACGAAGATAAATTTACCCAAATAAAGAGTACCTTACCTAAAAATATGTATGTACCTTACGTAAATAAACATTTGATTTTGAAGTGCCGGACAAACAAGGCTGTGGTGGATATGTGGGCCTGAGGGGCCTGTCCAAGCAACAGCCTGTTGGACCAAGCTCTCACATGTCAAGCCTGGCCTTGGAAGGGCTTGGTGAGTAGAACAACTACCAGAACCCTATAATGCATGTATCAAGGTGTCCAGGCAGTGAGCACCACATAATGCAGTGCAGTCCTGTAAGAATAAGCACAGTAAGTATGGGCATGGAGGGGGTGCAGCAGTGGCTTGTGAAGGGCTGGAGAGTAAATGGACATGCCCAGGGGTAAAAAGCATTAGGGTAACAGAACATAGCCCATAAAAATAGTAATGACAATGAATGAATAATTATATGAATGCAATAATACTTCATATCTCAATAGGAATACTAAGCAGGATGCAAGACAAGGTACTGGTGGTGATAGTGGTTGGTACAAGTCCTCACATCCCCACAGACACCAGTAACAGCCCTCACCTCCCAACACAGTACCCTTGTAGCGAGTTAATCTTATACTCGCTTCATTATCTTATAGCATAACTAATTAACACTAATTACAGAAGCTACACAGGTGATACTTTGGTGTGAGTTGAGCGCACTGAGCGTCGGTATCGCTACACCCGTTCCTTAACAACCCTTTGGACCTTTATTACAGAAAAATAGAATCAATTAATTTAATAAAATATAAAATATAAGTGCTTACTTACGATAATACTATCGGTGGAACACAAAATCTTCTTCTTCTTGATAGTAGGTGCAGTTTGCATGAAGGGTTAGTCCTCGCCATGACTGAACTGACGACAAAATGGCCGATGTGTTGATATGGCGTCAGGTGACGCTGTGACGTCACAGGTGAGGGACGCTTTGCGCATTACTCCCTCGTACTTAAAAAGTACTACAGGTACTTTTTGGTTTTATTTTTGAATATGGCAGAAGTTGGACAGCTTTTCAAATCATTATAAGGGAGTGAGTTCCATAGACTAGGTCCCTTTATTTACATAGAGTGTTTACATAGATTAAGTTTGACTCTGGGGATATCAAAGAGATATTTATGTCTGGTGGGGACGTGGCCATGTGTTCTATTACATCTGTCCAGGAAGAGTTTCAGAACAGGGTTTGCAGTTAGAAAAAGGGCTTTATAAACGTAATTTACACAGGAGAATGTATGGAGTGAATTTGTTTAGCATGTTTAAGGATTTGAACAAGGGAGCTGTGTGTTGTCTGAAGGTAGAGTTATTTATTGTCCTGATAGCAGATTTTTACTGGATGATGATGGGCTTGAGGTAGTTTGCAGAGGTTGAACCCCAAGCACAAACGCCATAAGAATGATAGGGATAGATAAGTGCATAATAGAGTGAGAGGAGAGCAGAGTAGGGTACATAATATCTGATCTTAAACAGTATACCAACTGTTTTAGAAACCTTTTTAGTTATGTGTTGTATATGGGTGCGGAAGTTGAGTCTCTTGTCTAAGTATAGGCTAAGAAACTTTCCATCATTTTTATTGCTAATGTTTACATTATCTATCTGAAGCTGAATTGCATTTGTTGATTTGTTTCCAAATAAGATATAGTAGGTCTTTTCTATGTTTTGTGTGAGGTTTGTTGGTTGACATCCACAAGTAGACTTTTTTTAATTAATTGTTTACAACATTATTTAACAGGAGTGGGTTGGGGTCAGAGTAGATGAGTAGTATCATCAGCCAACAATATAGGTTTAAGTATGTTAGAGACATTAGGGAGATCATTGATGTATATAAGAAACAGGAGGGTCCTAGGATGCTGCTCTGTGGCACCTTTACGGTAATTAAGTGGTAGAGTGGGAGAGGTTATATCATTGATGGCTTCATATTGGTGTCTGTTACTAAGATAGGATCGGATATAGTTTAGGGCAAGGCCACGGATTCCATAATGGTGGAATTTAAGTAAGAGGTAGTTATGGTTAACAGTATCAAAGGCCTTTCTCAGGCCGATGAAGAGTTCAATTGGAAACTCACTTTTGTCAAGGGCTGAGAAGATTAAGTCAAGCAGACTAACAATAGCATCATTGGTACTCTTTTGGGAGCGGAAGCCAAACTGACAGGGACTTAGTATATTGAATTTTACAAGATTGGAGTAGAGCTGTTTGTAAAAAAAAAAAAATAATTTTGATAATATAGGTAGATTCGATATGGGTCTGTAATTATTTATGTCTGCCGTGTTACCTCCTTTATGAACTGGCGTTACTCTTGCTTTTTTAAGGATATCAGGGAAGGTATGACACTCTAGGGATTTGTTGAACAGCAGTGCTATGGATGGTGCAAGGGCATGGGAGGCACGCCTGTGTACCATCGATGGTATTTCACTAATGTTCCCAGCTTTGGTTTTTAGCGAGTGAATGATGGACACAACATCTGTAGGGCTGACCGGAGAGAGGAGAAGAGAGTTTGGATAGCTGCGTGAAAGATATGTGGTAACATATGTCTGAGTCTCTGGGATTTTTCGGGCAAGGTGAGCACCAAACGATGAAAAGAAGCTATTAAATTCAGTTGCTGTTTCAAGATCTGTTGCAGGTGTATAACCATCCTTGGAGATTTTTATCTTATTATGTGAATGTTGTTTAGCTCCTAGGATGGTAGAGATGGCTCTCCATGTGCTTTTTATGTTGCCTTTTGCTTCTTTGAATCTATTCTCGTAATAGGAACGCTTTGCTCTTATTATACTGGTAAGCACTGATGAATACCTCTTAACTACTTCTTTTCCAACTAGGCCAATCCTAAGTTTTTTTTTCATATTCATGTTTCTTGTCGATTGCTTTAAGTATGCCATTAGTGAGCCAGGGATTATTTAACCTTTTTGCCAGTTACTTGCTTGGTGAGGAGAGGACAATAAGTATTGTAAAGGCTTTAAATTTTGGAAAGAGGCTAGTTAACGAATTATTATCCTGTGTATTGATAAATTTAGATTCCCAGTTTACATTGTGGAGGGCATTTGTGAGATTGCCTATTGCCGCTTCACATTGTAACCTAAAGGTAATTTTCTTGTTACCTGGTGGTGTTATGGCCATGTTCGCTACAAGGAAGGTAGGATAGTGGTCAGTTGTTCTGTCAGTGATTATACTTGATGTAAGAGGAGCTGTTATGTTGGTCCATCAGTGATCCAGGGTAGTCGCAGATGTTTGAGTGACTCGGGTGGGCCTGGTGATTGCGGGGATGAGCATACAGGAATTCATGCTGTTGAGGAAACAGTCTACTTGAGGGTTATTTTGTAGCCCTAGGTCAATATTGAAATCACCTCTGAGAACTATGTGATTTTTGTTGAGATTATTGTTTATGATAAGGTTCCTCAAGTTGTTATTGTATTTGTGTCTAGCTTCAGACACAAGCATGTTACAGTTATGTCTTAAAGAGTTGAGAGCAATTAAGGATGATAAAGAGTCACTTACAACTAATGTATCAAGTTTGGATACTTGTACACATTTCAGTGCAAGGAGCAAGGCAAATAGTTCAGTCTGAAGGGTAGAGGCCCAGTTGTTTATACGGACTCCCCACTCAAAATATAAGTCATATCCTATTGCCAGGACAACTGCACTTCCAGCTGCACCCGTTGGGCGCTGTAGGAAACCTTCAGTGTATATGATTTGAGAGAGAGAATGCTCTGTGGACAGAGCATCAGTATGGCTTAAGACGTTGAGCTTTGCCTCAAGACAAAGCTGGGACTGATCTCTAATTTGCTCCTTTGATGGAAAGGGAGGGATTAAAATTGAAAAGGGTGTAATTTCCTACAGTGCAGGAAAGTGCTATTGTTGTCTCTCTTGGTACAAATTATAAATCTGATACTTTCTGAGTTCAGTTCCAATTTTATTTATCTATTTGAAACAATGTTTACATTCAATAAAGAAATTCTGGAGGGCTTCTGTGCAAGGGTTAGGATGAGCTAGCCTAAGCATTTTTATACCAATTTGACAGTTATTTTCAGTAACACGATAAACAACGCTCGGAATATTAAGTTCCTTTCTCATATTAAGTATCTTTGTGGTACGAAGGCACCCAAGGATTATCCTCAAGGCTTCGTTCTGCAATTTTTCAAGCCCTCCAAGCTTTCTTTCAGGATGCCTTAAAGTTAGTTTAGTTCATTTATTATGCACCCCATACCCATCTTGTGGGCGGTAGTGGAAAGGGTTGCAGAGGCACATAATGGGCTCAGGGACTGAACCCAACAATTCATTTAGCTAAGCAAGTTACAATCTTGATGAGCTAGTTACAAAATTCAGTATAAGTCGTCACATCAACAATAGGTTCGAGATCGATCACAAGTACAGTTTCTAAATTAAGCAACTGACATATGTGGAGAGCTAGTGTCACAATTGATATGTTTGTCCTGCACACCGCTCCCCATCCAGTGGGCAGCGGTGGATAGGTTACAATCACTTAGTTACTACTTACAGTTAGCAAACTGGGGATATTTGGCTAAAATTTCTGGTACCAGATCATTTTGAATGAAATATTGACACATCGTTGGTACATTGGTTATAGAATTGTCTCTGAATTCACTATCACATAGTGACGAAGGGGTGTGCAAATAATTTTGTTGACAGTTAACATTTGGTCAGGTCTACATCGGCAGATAATGAGAATTCCCAGAAATACTTGTAACCGAGTCTAAGCCGAGCAGTAGTAACATCTAGAAGTCTGCTGATTTTATTGGATGAACCATAGATGTGTGGCTCCTTTTGCATAATAGTATTGAACGAAAGTTAATCTCCCCAAACACTTTCGCGTTTTGGGCAAGTTACCCCTCCACTCTCTCCATTTTTGTTTGGACATTCCCAGGTAGTGCGCGGAAATACTGAAAAGTGTATACTCTTTTCAACTTTGTCACCTTAATTCTCGTCCTATGTCTTTCATTTTGGTATCAATGCGTTCGCAATAGAATTCCCAACAGAACTATGTGCATATAATGTCAAAGACAGCAGCGCGCTCCACCCGCCGACAAGATGAATGTAGGCCAAGGGTACCAGAAAAAGAAAGCTGAGCCACCCTCAGGCAACTCTCATTACATTAGAGAGCGTGATAATACTGAAAAGTGTATACCCTTTTCAACTTTGTTACCTCAATTCTCATCCTAGTTTTTTCAATTTGGCATCAATGTGTTCGCAATAGAATTCTCTACAGGACTAAAGGCATATAAACTCCAAAAGCCCGGCTTACCATCCGCAACAAACAGAGTAAGCGAGAGTGTGTTACCAGGGAGCGCACAAGAGCGATAAAATGTATACACTCTTTTCATTTTGGTCACCCCAATTGTCATCCTAGGTCTTTCATTTTGGTATCAATGTGTTAGCAATAGAATTATCTACAGGTTTAAATGCATATAAACTCCAAAAGCAAGGTGTACCATCCGCACAAAACAGAGAAAGTGAGAGAAAGTAACCCGGGAGCACTCTAGTGCAATGTAATGTGAACACTCTTTTCACTTTGGTTACCTCAATTCTCGTCATATGTCTTTCATTTTGGTATCAATGTGTTCGCAATTGTATCTGCTGGCATTTTACCCTTTGCTTGGATCTGAAGGGTTTTAGGCTCACCACGATGCAATCTGATAGTACCACAGGTGTATATACCTATCTTCAAGCAGCAATTCACTCATTCAAACCGACTTATAATAGTTATCCATATATAAATGGTAATCTTTGTTCTACCTGTTAACCTGTCATATGAAGAAAGACCTACCAACCTAACCCCCAAAATGTCAATCCATATCTTTTATTTTAAACAATGCTGTTTTGTTGACCAAATTGTATTTTTACTCTTTTTCTGTCATGTTTCTCCCACCCCTGTTTTTTCCCTTTTTTCTTATTTTTTCTCAACATAATTCATACTTTAATTATGCGGATCAGGACATCACCTGATCAAACACATCAAACATCGTTTGACCACCATCAAACACACACATTTCGTGTGTGTTTGACGCTCACTGATATGTACCAGCGTTGTTTTATATATGGTGCTATTCTATCTTACGCTTTGTTGCTCTTTTTTACCTACGGGCTCATAGAACATTCTATTGCGAAAACATTGGCACAAAAATGAATGACGTACATACAATAATAATGTCAGGACAGTGATATAATTATAAACTTTCAAAGCACTGTATCGCCCATGTGTCGTCTTGTCACCAATACTGGGTAACAGTTCCGCCACTTCCCACACTCTTGCGGGTGGGCAGCGACCATTATTCTACGTTTATATTCATATCACCGTGTTGGGAATTTCATTGCGAGTACATTGATACCAAAATTAACGCTGTAGGACAAGTGTGGAAGTGATAACAATCCCAAGAGTAAAAACATTTTGTTGCTCTTGGGCACTCACGGCGAGTCATCTACGTAGGTATTTATTGGGTGCTGGTATTCATATAACTTTTGGTGACCGTTTTTGCTGATTTTCTTCTAGAGAATGTTATTGCGAACACGTTGGTACCAAAATGAAATACATAGCTCGAGAACTAAGGTCAGGAGAGTAAAAAGAGTATACACATTTTTGTTTTGACGCTTAATTAAGGTTATTGTGAGTACTCATCGCCTGCCTAGAAACTGGAACTAGTAATTCCATCTATCATACATATCATACAAGAGGAGCCACACATCTATGGATCATCCAATAAAATCAGCAGACTTCTAGATGTTACTACTGCTCGGCTTAGACTCGGTTACAAGTATCTCTGGGAATTCTCATTATCTGCTGATGTAGACCTGACCAAATGTAAACTGTGTCAACAAAATTATTCGCACACCCTCCGTCACTATGTGATGGAGTGCGAAAAGATACATGAATTTAGAGACAATTCTATAACCAATGTTCCAGCGATGTGTCAATATTTCATTCAAAATGATCTGCTACCAGAAATTTTAGCCAAATATCCCCAGTTTGCTAACTGTAGATAACAACTAAGTGATTGTAACCTATCCACCGCTGCCCACTGGATGGGGGACGGTGTGCAGGACAAACATATAAATTTTGATACTAGCTCTCCACATATGTCAGTTGCTTAATTTAGAACCTGTACTTGAGGTCGATCTCGAACCCATTGTTGATGTGATGACTTATATTGAATTTTGTAACTAGCTCATCAAGATTGTAACGTGCTTAGCTAAATGAATTGTGGGGTTCAGTCCCTGAGCCCATTATGTGCCTCTGTAACCCTTTCCACAACCGCCCACAAGATGGGTATGGGGTGCATAATGGGGTGGGGTGTCTTGGCCAAACGTGCCACATCAAAACCACAAGTTGACATTGAATGTGAATTAACAATGAGACAAGTAAGATTTATACTAATACATTTATACTAACTCTGTTGAGCGTTGACCATTTATACATCAAATCTGTTGATGTGAGCACTTTAGTTTAGTCTGCCGTTTAAAGAAAAAAAGAGCATATCAATGGTATATCACAGAAAACGAATTTATCATAAACTCATGTATTTGTCTTATCATATTGAACTGCATTCATATTTTTAATATATAACAATATGAATATACAAATTTCTGTAAATCCCCTACCTTGTTGGAATCTGTGGAAATGAATGAGCAAATGTGCTGGCTGAAGGCGCTGAAGGAAACCACATTGGTTTCATTTTGGATACAAATGTCCATGGAAATTCAAAATGGAAACTAATTATATAGTTGAACCTGCAGAGACGAGTTTAAGAATCTGTGTTGAGAGTGATGGACACAGCCTTCACAATTATACTTCAGAGAATGTAAACATCTAAGAGTCATTAGAAATATGTGTAGAATAATAAACCCTACATTGTTTGAGTTAGGGAAAACACCATTTGTGATATATAGATACTATAGCTGTTCCTAAAGATTCACCCTTTTTTGCACCAGCAAGATAACATATAAGATTTTAAGAGTTGACGAATGTTAATATTCTTGTTTGATAAACTGTGAACTTGAGACATAGTTAATAAGAACATATTAACACAACAAAATGTTTTCAAAATCCTTAACACCACTTTCCAGCAACTTATATAATTTATATAAATTATTTTAGAGAATAATACATAAATTATATATTTAAACATGATATAGTGTTTAGTGGAATGTATAAGGAGTCAAATTGTGTTAAAAAGAGCAATTTTTAGAAAATTTGGAAAAATACTTTTTTCTGTTCAAATTATAACTAAATGGATTATAAAGGTTTCACTCAGCCAATATATATCATTCACAATTTATTAATGAATTTTACAAAAAAACACCATAAATTTTATATTTAAACATGTAAAAACTATTTGTTTTACATTTGGAAGAAAATAATTGTAGAAAAACAATTTATAATTAAACCTTTGTGTTTGGATTTTTTGAGTAAAAGTTTCTCAAAGGCTCTCCTGCACCATTCTCAATGCAAATCATTCCCACACCTATGGCAAGAGATAGGCGAACGTTGTGTAGATGATTTGTGTTTGCTGGGTTGTCATATGTCTTTTCTTGGATCTAAATAATACGAAACCTCGCTCAATGATTTGAAGTTAAAATCCTCAAATTTGGTAAAATAGTGACGTTTTCATGTTAATCATGTAGTTTAATATTACGTAAATATATTAATTTTTACCAATATTTCGATACTATTTCATGTAGTATTACGATAAGTGATTTGGCCTTCAAATCTCAGAATTTCGCATAATATTGCATTTTAAGCAAGTTTTCTTGCATTTTGTTTCGTACGAAAAATCATCGAATTTAGCAATATTTTGACGTTTATCATCCCCTTTTCCTTGATGTGATTTAAACAAAATATCATCGAATTAGGAAATATTTTGCCGTTTTCCACGTTTTTGTGAATTTTCAGTCTATTGGTATTAATTCATATATATACGATAAAAATAATGCAAACACATAATTGATTAGATGATAACCTTAAATACTTCATTTTCAATCATATATTTGTTTCTCGTTAAAATACTGAGTAAGATATTGAAAAGGGGAGAAGTTCGGTTTTTATTGCATATATCGACGTTTCAGCCGGATTAGAGCGGTTTTACGTGTACATCTTCCCTCAGTAATATAAACGGAAAATCAAGAACATTTTAGTTAATTCTAATGAAAATACATTGTTTTTTTTATCATTTGTATTGGAAACAACATTGTCATATGTCTTTTCTTGGATCTAAATAATACGAAACCTCGCTCAATGATTTGAAGTTAAAATCCTCAAATTTGGTAAAATAGTGACTTTTTCACGTTAATCATGTAGTTTGATATTACGTAAATATATTCATTTTTACCAATATTTCGATACTATTTCATGTAGTATCACGATACGTGATTTGGCCTTCAAATCTCAGAATTTCGCATAATATTGCAATTTAAGCAAGTTTTCTTGCATTTTGTTTCGTACGAAAAATCATCCAATTTAGCAATATTTTGACGTTCATCATCCCCCTTTTCCTTCATGTGATTTAAACAAAATATCATCGAATTAGGCAATATTTTGCCGTTTTCCACGTTTTTGTGAATTTTCAGTCTATGGGTATTAATTCATATATATATACGATAAAAGTGATGCAAACACATAATTGATTAGATGATAACCTGAAATACTTCATTTTCAATCATCTATTTGTTTCTCGTTAAAACACTGAGGAAGATATTGAAAAGGGGAGAAGTTCGGTTTTTATTGCATATATCGACGTTTCAGCCGGATTAGAGCGGTTTTACGTGTACATCTTCCCTCCGTAATATAAACTAAAAATCAAGAACATTTTAGTTAATTCTAATGAAAATACATTGTTTTTATTATCATTTGTATTGGAAACAACATTGTCATATGTCTTTTCTTGGATCTAAATAATACAAAACCTCGCTCAATGATTTGAAGTTAAAATCCTCAAATATGGTAAAATAGTGACTTTTTTACACGTTAATCATGTAGTTTGATATTACGTAAATATATTCATTTTTACCAATATTTTGATACTATTTCATGTAGTATTACGATATGTGATTTGGCCTTCAAATCTCAGAATTTCGCATAATATTGCATTTTAAGCAAGTTTTCTTCCATTTTGTTTCGTACGAAAAATCATCGAATTTAGCAATATTTTGACGTTTATCATCCCCTTTTCCTTTATGTGATTTAAACAAAATATCATCGAATTAGGCAATATTTTGCCGTTTTCCACGTTTTTGTGAATTTTCAGTCTATGGGTATTAATTCATATATATACGATAAAAGTGATGCAAACACATAATTGATTAGATGATAACCTTAAATACTTCATTTTTAATCATCTATTTGTTTCTCGTTAAAATACTGAGTAAGATATTGAAAAGGGGAGAAGTTCGGTTTTTATTGCATATATCGACGTTTCAGCCGGATTAGAGCGGTTTTACGTGTACATCTTCCCTCCGTAATATAAACTAAAAATCAAGAACATGTTAGTTAATTCTAATGAAAATACATTGTTTTTTTATCATTTGTATTGGAAACAACATTGTCATATGTCTTTTCTTGGATCTAAATAATACGAAACCTCGCTCAATGATTTGAAGTTAAAATCCTCAAACATGGTAAAATAGTGACTTTTTCACGTTAATCATGCAGTTTGATATTACGTAAATATACTCATTTTTACCAATATTTCGATACTATTTCATATGGTATTACGATATGTGATTTGGCCTTCAAATCTCAGAATTTCGCATAATATTGCATTTTAAGAAAGTTTTCCTGCATTTTGTTTGGTACGAAAAATCATCGAATTTAGCAATATTTTGACGTTTATCATCCCCTTTTCCTTTATGTGATTTAAACAAAATATCATCGAATTAGGCAATACTTTGCCGTTTTCCACGTTTTTGTGAATTTTCAGTCTATGGGTATTAATTCATATATATATACGATAAAAGTGATGCAAACACATAATTGATTAGATGATAACCTTAAATACTTCATTTTCAATCATCTATTTGTTTCTCGTTAAAATACTGAGTAAGATATTGGAAAGGGGAGAAGTTCGGTTTTTATTGCATATATCGACGTTTCAGCCGGATTAGAGCGGTTTTACGTGTACATCTTCTCTCCGTAATATAAACTAAAAATCAAGAACATTTTAGTTAATTCTAATGAAAATACATTGTTTTTTTATCATTTGTATTGGAAACAACATTGTCATATGTCTTTTCTTGGATCTAAATAATACGAAACCTCGCTCAATGATTTGAAGTTAAAATCCTCAAATATGGTAAAATAGTGACTTTTTTACACGTTAATCATTTAGTTTGATATTACGTAAATATATTCAATTTTACCAATATTTTGATACTATTTCATGTAGTATTACGATATGTGATTTGGCCTTCAAATCTCAGAATTTCGCATAATATTGCATTTTAAGCAAGTTTTCTTGCATTTTGTTTCGTACGAAAAATCATCGAATTTAGCAATATTTTGACGTTTATCATCCCCTTTTCCTTTATGTGATTTAAACAAAATATCATCGAATTAGGCAATATTTTGCCGTTTTTCCACGTTTTTGTGAATTTTCAGTTTATGGGTATTAATTCATTATATATACGATAAAAATGATGCAAACACATAATTGATTAGATAATAACCTTAAATACTTCATTTTCAATCATCTATTTGTTTCTCGTTAAAATACTGAGTAAGATATTGAAAGGGGGAGAAGTTCGGTTTTTATTGCATATATCGACGTTTCAGCCGGATTAGAGTGGTTTTACGTGTACATTTTCCCTCCGTAATATAAACGGAAAATCAAGAACATTTTAGTTAATTCTAATGAAAACACATTGTTTTTTTATCATTTGTATTGGAAACAACATTGTCATATGTCTTTTCTTGGATCTAAATAATACGAAACCTCGCTCAACGATTTGAAGTTAAAATCCACAAACATGGTAAAATAGTGACTTTTTCATGTTAATCATGTAGTTTGATATTACGTAAATATACTCATTTTTACCAATATTTCGATACTATTTCATATGGTATTACGATATGTGATTTGGCCTTCAAATCTCAGAATTTCGCATAATATTGCATTTGAAGAAAGTTTTCCTGCATTTTGTTTGGTACGAAAAATCATCGAATTTAGCAATATTTTGACGTTTATCATCCCCTTTTCCTTTATGTGATTTAAACAAAATATCATCGAATTAGGCAATACTTTGCCGTTTTCCACGTTTTTGTGAATTTTCAGTCTATGGGTATTAATTCATATATATATACGATAAAAGTGATGCAAACACATAATTGATTAGATGATAACCTTAAATACTTCATTTTCAATCATCTATTTGTTTCTCGTTAAAATACTGAGTAAGATATTGAAAAGGGGAGAAGTTCGGTTTTTATTGCATATATCGACGTTTCAGCCGGATTAGAGCGGTTTTACGTGTACATCTTCTCTCCGTAAAATAAACTAAAAATCAAGAACATTTTAGTTAATTCTAATGAAAATACATTGTTTTTTTTATCATTTGTATTGGAAACAACATTGTCATATGTCTTTTCTTGGATCTAAATAATACGAAACCTCGCTCAATGATTTGAAGTTAAAATCCTCAAATATGGTAAAATAGTGACTTTTTTACACGTTAATCATTTAGTTTGATATTACGTAAATATATTCAATTTTACCAATATTTTGATACTATTTCATGTAGTATTACGATATGTGATTTGGCCTTCAAATCTCAGAATTTCGCATAATATTGCATTTTAAGCAAGTTTTCTTGCATTTTGTTTCGTACGAAAAATCATCGAATTTAGCAATATTTTGACGTTTATCATCCCCTTTTCCTTTATGTGATTTAAACAAAATATCATCGAATTAGGCAATATTTTGCCGTTTTTCCACGTTTTTGTGAATTTTCAGTTTATGGGTATTAATTCATTATATATACGATAAAAATGATGCAAACACATAATTGATTAGATAATAACCTTAAATACTTCATTTTCAATCATCTATTTGTTTCTCGTTAAAATACTGAGTAAGATATTGAAAGGGGGAGAAGTTCGGTTTTTATTGCATATATCGACGTTTCAGCCGGATTAGAGTGGTTTTACGTGTACATTTTCCCTCCGTAATATAAACGGAAAATCAAGAACATTTTAGTTAATTCTAATGAAAACACATTGTTTTTTTATCATTTGTATTGGAAACAACATTGTCATATGTCTTTTCTTGGATCTAAATAATACGAAACCTCGCTCAACGATTTGAAGTTAAAATCCACAAACATGGTAAAATAGTGACTTTTTCATGTTAATCATGTAGTTTGATATTACGTAAATATACTCATTTTTACCAATATTTCGATACTATTTCATATGGTATTACGATATGTGATTTGGCCTTCAAATCTCAGAATTTCGCATAATATTGCATTTGAAGAAAGTTTTCCTGCATTTTGTTTGGTACGAAAAATCATCGAATTTAGCAATATTTTGACGTTTATCATCCCCTTTTCCTTTATGTGATTTAAACAAAATATCATCGAATTAGGCAATACTTTGCCGTTTTCCACGTTTTTGTGAATTTTCAGTCTATGGGTATTAATTCATATATATATACGATAAAAGTGATGCAAACACATAATTGATTAGATGATAACCTTAAATACTTCATTTTCAATCATCTATTTGTTTCTCGTTAAAATACTGAGTAAGATATTGAAAAGGGGAGAAGTTCGGTTTTTATTGCATATATCGACGTTTCAGCCGGATTAGAGCGGTTTTACGTGTACATCTTCTCTCCGTAAAATAAACTAAAAATCAAGAACATTTTAGTTAATTCTAATGAAAATACATTGTTTTTTTTATCATTTGTATTGGAAACAACATTGTCATATGTCTTTTCTTGGATCTAAATAATACGAAACCTCGCTCAATGATTTGAAGTTAAAATCCTCAAATATGGTAAAATAGTGACTTTTTTACACGTTAATCATTTAGTTTGATATTACGTAAATATATTCAATTTTACCAATATTTTGATACTATTTCATGTAGTATTACGATATGTGATTTGGCCTTCAAATCTCAGAATTTCGCATAATATTGCATTTTAAGCAAGTTTTCTTGCATTTTGTTTCGTACGAAAAATCATCGAATTTAGCAATATTTTGACGTTTATCATCCCCTTTTCCTTTATGTGATTTAAACAAAATATCATCGAATTAGGCAATATTTTGCCGTTTTTCCACGTTTTTGTGAATTTTCAGTTTATGGGTATTAATTCATTATATATACGATAAAAATGATGCAAACACATAATTGATTAGATAATAACCTTAAATACTTCATTTTCAATCATCTATTTGTTTCTCGTTAAAATACTGAGTAAGATATTGAAAGGGGGAGAAGTTCGGTTTTTATTGCATATATCGACGTTTCAGCCGGATTAGAGTGGTTTTACGTGTACATTTTCCCTCCGTAATATAAACGGAAAATCAAGAACATTTTAGTTAATTCTAATGAAAACACATTGTTTTTTTATCATTTGTATTGGAAACAACATTGTCATATGTCTTTTCTTGGATCTAAATAATACGAAACCTCGCTCAACGATTTGAAGTTAAAATCCACAAACATGGTAAAATAGTGACTTTTTCATGTTAATCATGTAGTTTGATATTACGTAAATATACTCATTTTTACCAATATTTCGATACTATTTCATATGGTATTACGATATGTGATTTGGCCTTCAAATCTCAGAATTTCGCATAATATTGCATTTGAAGAAAGTTTTCCTGCATTTTGTTTGGTACGAAAAATCATCGAATTTAGCAATATTTTGACGTTTATCATCCCCTTTTCCTTTATGTGATTTAAACAAAATATCATCGAATTAGGCAATACTTTGCCGTTTTCCACGTTTTTGTGAATTTTCAGTCTATGGGTATTAATTCATATATATATACGATAAAAGTGATGCAAACACATAATTGATTAGATGATAACCTTAAATACTTCATTTTCAATCATCTATTTGTTTCTCGTTAAAATACTGAGTAAGATATTGAAAAGGGGAGAAGTTCGGTTTTTATTGCATATATCGACGTTTCAGCCGGATTAGAGCGGTTTTACGTGTACATCTTCTCTCCGTAAAATAAACTAAAAATCAAGAACATTTTAGTTAATTCTAATGAAAATACATTGTTTTTTTTATCATTTGTATTGGAAACAACATTGTCATATGTCTTTTCTTGGATCTAAATAATACGAAACCTCGCTCAATGATTTGAAGTTAAAATCCTCAAATATGGTAAAATAGTGACTTTTTTACACGTTAATCATTTAGTTTGATATTACGTAAATATATTCAATTTTACCAATATTTTGATACTATTTCATGTAGTATTACGATATGTGATTTGGCCTTCAAATCTCAGAATTTCGCATAATATTGCATTTTAAGCAAGTTTTCTTGCATTTTGTTTCGTACGAAAAATCATCGAATTTAGCAATATTTTGACGTTTATCATCCCCTTTTCCTTTATGTGATTTAAACAAAATATCATCGAATTAGGCAATATTTTGCCGTTTTTCCACGTTTTTGTGAATTTTCAGTTTATGGGTATTAATTCATTATATATACGATAAAAATAATGCAAACACATAATTGATTAGATGATAACCTTAAATACTTCATTTTCAATCATATATTTGTTTCTCGTTAAAATACTGAGTAAGATATTGAAAAGGGGAGAAGTTCGGTTTTTATTGCATATATCGACGTTTCAGCCGGATTAGAGTGGTTTTACGTGTACATTTTCCCTCCGTAATATAAACGGAAAATCAAGAACATTTTAGTTAATTCTAATGAAAACACATTGTTTTTTTATCATTTGTATTGGAAACAACATTGTCATATGTCTTTTCTTGGATCTAAATAATACGAAACCTCGCTCAACGATTTGAAGTTAAAATCCACAAACATGGTAAAATAGTGACTTTTTCATGTTAATCATGTAGTTTGATATTACGTAAATATACTCATTTTTACCAATATTTCGATACTATTTCATGTAGTATTACGATATGTGATTTGGCCTTCAAATCTCAGAATTTCGCATAATATTGCATTTTAAGCAAGTTTTCTTGCATTTTGTTTCGTACGAAAAATCATCGAATTTAGCAATATTTTGACGTTTATCATCCCCTTTTCCTTTATGTGATTTAAGCAAAATATCATCGAATTAGGCAATATTTTGCCGTTTTTCCACGTTTTTGTGAATTTTCAGTTTATGGGTATTAATTCATTATATATACGATAAAAATGATGCAAACACATAATTGATTAGATAATAACCTTAAATACTTCATTTTCAATCATCTATTTGTTTCTCGTTAAAATACTGAGTAAGATATTGAAAGGGGGAGAAGTTCGGTTTTTATTGCATATATCGACGTTTCAGCCGGATTAGAGTGGTTTTACGTGTACATTTTCCCTCCGTAATATAAACGGAAAATCAAGAACATTTTAGTTAATTCTAATGAAAACACATTGTTTTTTTATCATTTGTATTGAAAACAACATTGTCATATGTCTTTTCTTGGATCTAAATAATACGAAACCTCGCTCAACGATTTGAAGTTAAAATCCACAAACATGGTAAAATAGTGACTTTTTCATGTTAATCATGTAGTTTGATATTACGTAAATACACTCATTTTTACCAATATTTCGATACTATTTCATGTAGTATTACGATATATGATTTGGCCTTCAAATCTCAGAATTTCGCATAATATTGCATTTTAAGCAAGTTTTCTTGCATTTTGTTTCGTACGAAAAATCATCGAATTTAGCAATATTTTGACGTTTATCATCCCCTTCTCCTTTATGTGATTTAAACAAAATATCATCGAATTAGGCAATATTTTGCCGTTTTCCACGTTTTTGTGAATTTTCAGTCTATGGGTATTAATTCATATATACATACGATAAAAGTGATGCAAACACATAATTGATTAGATGATAACCTTAAATACTTCATTTTCAATCATCTATTTGTTTCTCGTTAAAACACTGAGGAAGATATTGAAAAGGGGAGAAGTTCGGTTTTTATTGCATATATCGACGTTTCAGCCGGATTAGAGCGGTTTTACGTGTACATCTTCCCTCCGTAATATAAACTAAAAATCAAGAACATTTTAGTTAATTCTAATGAAAATACATTGTTTTTATTATCATTTGTATTGGAAACAACATTGTCATATGTCTTTTCTTGGATCTAAATAATACGAAACCTCGCTCAATGATTTGAAGTTAAAATCCTCAAATATGGTAAAATAGTGACTTTTTTACACGTTAATCATGTAGTTTGATATTACGTAAATATATTCATTTTTACCAATATTTTGATACTATTTCATGTAGTATTACGATATATGATTTGGCCTTCAAATCTCAGAATTTCGCATAATATTGCATTTTAAGCAAGTTTTCTTCCATTTTGTTTCGTACGAAAAATCATCGAATTTAGCAATATTTTGACGTTTATCATCCCCTTTTCCTTTATGTGATTTAAACAAAATATCATCGAATTAGGCAATATTTTGCCGTTTTCCACGTTTTTGTGAATTTTCAGTCTATGGGTATTAATTCATATATATACGATAAAAGTGATGCAAACACATAATTGATTAGATGATAACCTTAAATACTTCATTTTCAATCATCTATTTGTTTCTCGTTAAAATACTGAGTAAGATATTGAAAGGGGGAGAAGTTCGGTTTTTATTGCATATATCGACGTTTCAGCCGGATTAGAGCGGTTTTACGTGTACATCTTCCCTCCGTAATATAAACTAAAAATCAAGAACATTTTAGTTAATTCTAATGAAAATACATTGTTTTTTTTATCATTTGTATTGGAAACAACATTGTCATATGTCTTTTCTTGGATCTAAATAATACGAAACCTCGCTCAATGATTTGAAGTTAAAATCCTCAAATATGGTAAAATAGTGACTTTTTTACACGTTAATCATGTAGTTTGATATTACGTAAATATATTCATTTTACCAATATTTCGATACTATTTCATGTAGTATTACGATATGTGATTTGGCCTTCAAATCTCAGAATTTCGCATAATATTGCATTTTAAGCAAGTTTTCTTGCATTTTGTTTCGTACGAAAAATCATCGAATTTAGCAATATTTTGACGTTTATCATCCCCTTTTCTTTTATGTGATTTAAACAAAATATCATCGAATTAGGCAATACTTTGCCGTTTTCCACGTTTTTGTGAATTTTCAGTCTATGGGTATTAATTCATATATATACGACAAATATGATGCAAACACATAATTGATTAGATGATAACCTTAAATACTTCATTTTCAATCATCTATTTGTTTCTCGTTAAAATACTGAGTAAGATATTGAAAAGGGGAGAAGTTCGGTTTTTATTGCATATATCGACGTTTCAGCCGGATTAGAGCGGTTTTACGTGTACATCTTCCCTCAGTAATATAAACGGAAAATCAAGAACATTTTAGTCAATTCTAATGAAAATACATTGTTTTTTTTTATCATTTGTATTGGAAACAACATTGTCATATGTCTTTTCTTGGATCTAAATAATACGAAACCTCGCTCAATGATTTGAAGTTAAAATCATCAAATTTGGTAAAATAGTGACTTTTTCACGTTAATCATGTAGTTTGATATTACGTAAATATATTCATTTTTACCAATATTTCGATACTATTTCATGTAGTATCACGATACGTGATTTGGCCTTCAAATCTCAGAATTTCGCATAATATTGCAATTTAAGCAAGTTTTCTTGCATTTTGTTTCGTACGAAAAATCATCGAATTTAGCAATATTTTGACGTTCATCATCCCCCTTTTCCTTTATGTGATTTAAAGAAAATATCATCGAATTAGGCAATATTTTGCCGTTTTCCACGTTTTTGTGAATTTTCAGTCTATGGGTATTAATTCATATATATACGATAAAAGTGATGCAATCACATAATTGATTAGATGATAACCTTAAATACTTCATTTTCAATCATCTATTTGTTTCTCGTTAACATACTGAGTAAGATATTGAAAGGGGGAGAAGTTCGGTTTTTATTGCATATATCGACGTTTCAGCCGGATTAGAGCGGTTTTACGGTTACATCTTCCCTCCGTAATATAAACTAAAAATCAAGAACATGTTAGTTAATTCTAATGAAAATACATTGTTTTTTTATCATTTGTATTGGAAACAACATTGTCATATGTCTTTTCTTGGATCTAAATAATACGAAACCTCGCTCAATGATTTGAAGTTAAAATCCTCAAACATGGTAAAATAGTGACTTTTTCACGTTAATCATGCAGTTTGATATTACGTAAATATACTCATTTTTACCAATATTTCGATACTATTTCATATGGTATTACGATATGTGATTTGGCCTTCAAATCTCAGAATTTCGCATAATATTGCATTTTAAGAAAGTTTTCCTGCATTTTGTTTGGTACGAAAAATCATCGAATTTAGCAATATTTTGACGTTTATCATCCCCTTTTCCTTTATGTGATTTAAACAAAATATCATCGAATTAGGCAATACTTTGCCGTTTTCCACGTTTTTGTGAATTTTCAGTCTATGGGTATTAATTCATATATATATACGATAAAAGTGATGCAAACACATAATTGATTAGATGATAACCTTAAATACTTCATTTTCAATCATCTATTTGTTTCTCGTTAAAATACTGAGTAAGATATTGGAAAGGGGAGAAGTTCGGTTTTTATTGCATATATCGACGTTTCAGCCGGATTAGAGCGGTTTTACGTGTACATCTTCTCTCCGTAATATAAACTAAAAATCAAGAACATTTTAGTTAATTCTAATGAAAATACATTGTTTTTTTATCATTTGTATTGGAAACAACATTGTCATATGTCTTTTCTTGGATCTAAATAATACGAAACCTCGCTCAATGATTTGAAGTTAAAATCCTCAAATATGGTAAAATAGTGACTTTTTTACACGTTAATCATTTAGTTTGATATTACGTAAATATATTCAATTTTACCAATATTTTGATACTATTTCATGTAGTATTACGATATGTGATTTGGCCTTCAAATCTCAGAATTTCGCATAATATTGCATTTTAAGCAAGTTTTCTTGCATTTTGTTTCGTACGAAAAATCATCGAATTTAGCAATATTTTGACGTTTATCATCCCCTTTTCCTTTATGTGATTTAAACAAAATATCATCGAATTAGGCAATATTTTGCCGTTTTTCCACGTTTTTGTGAATTTTCAGTTTATGGGTATTAATTCATTATATATACGATAAAAATGATGCAAACACATAATTGATTAGATAATAACCTTAAATACTTCATTTTCAATCATCTATTTGTTTCTCGTTAAAATACTGAGTAAGATATTGAAAGGGGGAGAAGTTCGGTTTTTATTGCATATATCGACGTTTCAGCCGGATTAGAGTGGTTTTACGTGTACATTTTCCCTCCGTAATATAAACGGAAAATCAAGAACATTTTAGTTAATTCTAATGAAAACACATTGTTTTTTTATCATTTGTATTGGAAACAACATTGTCATATGTCTTTTCTTGGATCTAAATAATACGAAACCTCGCTCAACGATTTGAAGTTAAAATCCACAAACATGGTAAAATAGTGACTTTTTCATGTTAATCATGTAGTTTGATATTACGTAAATATACTCATTTTTACCAATATTTCGATACTATTTCATATGGTATTACGATATGTGATTTGGCCTTCAAATCTCAGAATTTCGCATAATATTGCATTTGAAGAAAGTTTTCCTGCATTTTGTTTGGTACGAAAAATCATCGAATTTAGCAATATTTTGACGTTTATCATCCCCTTTTCCTTTATGTGATTTAAACAAAATATCATCGAATTAGGCAATACTTTGCCGTTTTCCACGTTTTTGTGAATTTTCAGTCTATGGGTATTAATTCATATATATATACGATAAAAGTGATGCAAACACATAATTGATTAGATGATAACCTTAAATACTTCATTTTCAATCATCTATTTGTTTCTCGTTAAAATACTGAGTAAGATATTGAAAAGGGGAGAAGTTCGGTTTTTATTGCATATATCGACGTTTCAGCCGGATTAGAGCGGTTTTACGTGTACATCTTCTCTCCGTAAAATAAACTAAAAATCAAGAACATTTTAGTTAATTCTAATGAAAATACATTGTTTTTTTTATCATTTGTATTGGAAACAACATTGTCATATGTCTTTTCTTGGATCTAAATAATACGAAACCTCGCTCAATGATTTGAAGTTAAAATCCTCAAATATGGTAAAATAGTGACTTTTTTACACGTTAATCATTTAGTTTGATATTACGTAAATATATTCAATTTTACCAATATTTTGATACTATTTCATGTAGTATTACGATATGTGATTTGGCCTTCAAATCTCAGAATTTCGCATAATATTGCATTTTAAGCAAGTTTTCTTGCATTTTGTTTCGTACGAAAAATCATCGAATTTAGCAATATTTTGACGTTTATCATCCCCTTTTCCTTTATGTGATTTAAACAAAATATCATCGAATTAGGCAATATTTTGCCGTTTTTCCACGTTTTTGTGATTTTCAGTTTATGGGTATTAATTCATTATATATACGATAAAAATAATGCAAACACATAATTGATTAGATGATAACCTTAAATACTTCATTTTCAATCATATATTTGTTTCTCGTTAAAATACTGAGTAAGATATTGAAAAGGGGAGAAGTTCGGTTTTTATTGCATATATCGACGTTTCAGCCGGATTAGAGTGGTTTTACGTGTACATTTTCCCTCCGTAATATAAACGGAAAATCAAGAACATTTTAGTTAATTCTAATGAAAACACATTGTTTTTTTATCATTTGTATTGGAAACAACATTGTCATATGTCTTTTCTTGGATCTAAATAATACGAAACCTCGCTCAACGATTTGAAGTTAAAATCCACAAACATGGTAAAATAGTGACTTTTTCATGTTAATCATGTAGTTTGATATTACGTAAATATACTCATTTTTACCAATATTTCGATACTATTTCATGTAGTATTACGATATGTGATTTGGCCTTCAAATCTCAGAATTTCGCATAATATTGCATTTTAAGCAAGTTTTCTTGCATTTTGTTTCGTACGAAAAATCATCGAATTTAGCAATATTTTGACGTTTATCATCCCCTTTTCCTTTATGTGATTTAAGCAAAATATCATCGAATTAGGCAATATTTTGCCGTTTTTCCACGTTTTTGTGAATTTTCAGTTTATGGGTATTAATTCATTATATATACGATAAAAATGATGCAAACACATAATTGATTAGATAATAACCTTAAATACTTCATTTTCAATCATCTATTTGTTTCTCGTTAAAATACTGAGTAAGATATTGAAAGGGGGAGAAGTTCGGTTTTTATTGCATATATCGACGTTTCAGCCGGATTAGAGTGGTTTTACGTGTACATTTTCCCTCCGTAATATAAACGGAAAATCAAGAACATTTTAGTTAATTCTAATGAAAACACATTGTTTTTTTATCATTTGTATTGAAAACATCATTGTCATATGTCTTTTCTTGGATCTAAATAATACGAAACCTCGCTCAACGATTTGAAGTTAAAATCCACAAACATGGTAAAATAGTGACTTTTTCATGTTAATCATGTAGTTTGATATTACGTAAATACACTCATTTTTACCAATATTTCGATACTATTTCATGTAGTATTACGATATATGATTTGGCCTTCAAATCTCAGAATTTCGCATAATATTGCATTTTAAGCAAGTTTTCTTGCATTTTGTTTCGTACGAAAAATCATCGAATTTAGCAATATTTTGACGTTTATCATCCCCTTCTCCTTTATGTGATTTAAACAAAATATCATCGAATTAGGCAATATTTTGCCGTTTTCCACGTTTTTGTGAATTTTCAGTCTATGGGTATTAATTCATATATATATACGATAAAAGTGATGCAAACACATAATTGATTAGATGATAACCTTAAATACTTCATTTTCAATCATCTATTTGTTTCTCGTTAAAACACTGAGGAAGATATTGAAAAGGGGAGAAGTTCGGTTTTTATTGCATATATCGACGTTTCAGCCGGATTAGAGCGGTTTTACGTGTACATCTTCCCTCCGTAATATAAACTAAAAATCAAGAACATTTTAGTTAATTCTAATGAAAATACATTGTTTTTATTATCATTTGTATTGGAAACAACATTGTCATATGTCTTTTCTTGGATCTAAATAATACGAAACCTCGCTCAATGATTTGAAGTTAAAATCCTCAAATATGGTAAAATAGTGACTTTTTTACACGTTAATCATGTAGTTTGATATTACGTAAATATATTCATTTTTACCAATATTTTGATACTATTTCATGTAGTATTACGATATATGATTTGGCCTTCAAATCTCAGAATTTCGCATAATATTGCATTTTAAGCAAGTTTTCTTCCATTTTGTTTCGTACGAAAAATCATCGAATTTAGCAATATTTTGACGTTTATCATCCCCTTTTCCTTTATGTGATTTAAACAAAATATCATCGAATTAGGCAATATTTTGCCGTTTTCCACGTTTTTGTGAATTTTCAGTCTATGGGTATTAATTCATATATATACGATAAAAGTGATGCAAACACATAATTGGTTAGATGATAACCTTAAATACTTCATTTTCAATCATCTATTTGTTTCTCGTTAAAATACTGAGTAAGATATTGAAAGGGGGAGAAGTTCGGTTTTTATTGCATATATCGACGTTTCAGCCGGATTAGAGCGGTTTTACGTGTACATCTTCCCTCCGTAATATAAACTAAAAATCAAGAACATTTTAGTTAATTCTAATGAAAATACATTGTTTTTTTTTATCATTTGTATTGGAAACAACATTGTAATATGTCTTTTCTTGGATCTAAATAATACGAAACCTCGCTCAATGATTTGAAGTTAAAATCCTCAAATATGGTAAAATAGTGACTTTTTTACACGTTAATCATGTAGTTTGATATTACGTAAATATATTCATTTTACCAATATTTCGATACTATTTCATGTAGTATTACGATATGTGATTTGGCCTTCAAATCTCAGAATTTCGCATAATATTGCATTTTAAGCAAGTTTTCTTGCATTTTGTTTCGTACGAAAAATCATCGAATTTAGCAATATTTTGACGTTTATCATCCCCTTTTCCTTTATGTGATTTAAACAAAATATCATCGAATTAGGCAATACTTTGCCGTTTTCCACGTTTTTGTGAATTTTCAGTCTATGGGTATTAATTCATAATAAATGATAATAACGATAAAAGACGATGCAAACACATAATTGATTAGATGATAACCTTAAATACTTCATTTTCAATCATCTATTTGTTTCTCGTTAAAATACTGAGTAAGATGTTGGAAAGGGGAGAAGTTCGGTTTTTATTGCATATATCGACGTTTCAGCCGGATTAGAGCGGTTTTACGTGTACATCTTCTCTCCGTAATATAAACTAAAAATCAAGAACATTTTAGTTAATTCTAATGAAAATACATTGTTTTTTTATCATTTGTATTGGAAACAACATTGTCATATGTCTTTTCTTGGATCTAAATAATACGAAACCTCGCTTAATGATTTGAAGTTAAAATCCTCAAATATGGTAAAATAGTGACTTTTTTACACGTTAATCATTTAGTTTGATATTACGTAAATATATTCAATTTTACCAATATTTTGATACTATTTCATGTAGTATTACGATATGTGATTTGGCCTTCAAATCTCAGAATTTCGCATAATATTGCATTTTAAGCAAGTTTTCTTGCATTTTGTTTCGTACGAAAAATCATCGAATTTAGCAATATTTTGACGTTTATCATCCCCTTTTCCTTTATGTGATTTAAACAAAATATCATCGAATTAGGCAATATTTTGCCGTTTTTCCACGTTTTTGTGAATTTTCAGTTTATGGGTATTAATTCATTATATATACGATAAAAATGATGCAAACACATAATTGATTAGATAATAACCTTAAATACTTCATTTTCAATCATCTATTTGTTTCTCGTTAAAATACTGAGTAAGATATTGAAAGGGGGAGAAGTTCGGTTTTTATTGCATATATCGACGTTTCAGCCGGATTAGAGTGGTTTTACGTGTACATTTTCCCTCCGTAATATAAACGGAAAATCAAGAACATTTTAGTTAATTCTAATGAAAACACATTGTTTTTTTATCATTTGTATTGGAAACAACATTGTCATATGTCTTTTCTTGGATCTAAATAATACGAAACCTCGCTCAACGATTTGAAGTTAAAATCCACAAACATGGTAAAATAGTGACTTTTTCATGTTAATCATGTAGTTTGATATTACGTAAATATACTCATTTTTACCAATATTTCGATACTATTTCATGTAGTATTACGATATGTGATTTGGCCTTCAAATCTCAGAATTTCGCATAATATTGCAATTTAAGCAAGTTTTCTTGCATTTTGTTTCGTACGAAAAATCATCGAATTTAGCAATATTTTGACGTTCATCATCCCCCTTTTCCTTTATGTGATTTAAACAAAATATCATCGAATTAGACAATATTTTGCCGTTTTCCACGTTTTTGTGAATTTTCAGTCTATGGGTATTAATTCATATATATACGATAAAAGTGATGCAAACACATAATTGATTAGATGATAACCTTAAATACTTCATTTTCAATCATCTATTTGTTTCTCGTTAAAATACTGAGTAAGATATTGAAAGGGGGAGAAGTTCGGTTTTTATTGCATATATCGACGTTTCAGCCGGATTAGAGCGGTTTTACGTGTACATCTTCCCTCCGTAATATAAACTAAAAATCAAGAACATGTTAGTTAATTCTAATGAAAATACATTGTTTTTTTATCATTTGTATTGGAAACAACATTGTCATATGTCTTTTCTTGGATCTAAATAATACGAAACCTCGCTCAATGATTTGAAGTTAAAATCCTCAAACATGGTAAAATAGTGACTTTTTCACGTTAATCATGCAGTTTGATATTACGTAAATATACTCATTTTTACCAATATTTCGATACTATTTCATATGGTATTAAGATATGTGATTTGGCCTTCAAATCTCAGAATTTCGCATAATATTGCATTTTAAGAAAGTTTTCCTGCATTTTGTTTGGTACGAAAAATCATCGAATTTAGCAATATTTTGACGTTTATCATCCCCTTTTCCTTTATGTGATTTAAACAAAATATCATCGAATTAGGCAATACTTTGCCGTTTTCCACGTTTTTGTGAATTTTCAGTCTATGGGTATTAATTCATATATATATACGATAAAAGTGATGCAAACACATAATTGATTAGATGATAACCTTAAATACTTCATTTTCAATCATCTATTTGTTTCTCGTTAAAATACTGAGTAAGATATTGAAAGGGGGAGAAGTTCGGTTTTTATTGCATATATCGACGTTTCAGCCGGATTAGAGCGGTTTTACGTGTACATCTTCCCTCCGTAATATAAACTAAAAATCAAGAACATGTTAGTTAATTCTAATGAAAATACATTGTTTTTTTATCATTTGTATTGGAAACAACATTGTCATATGTCTTTTCTTGGATCTAAATAATACGAAACCTCGCTCAATGATTTGAAGTTAAAATCCTCAAACATGGTAAAATAGTGACTTTTTCACGTTAATCATGCAGTTTGATATTACGTAAATATACTCATTTTTACCAATATTTCGATACTATTTCATATGGTATTAAGATATGTGATTTGGCCTTCAAATCTCAGAATTTCGCATAATATTGCATTTTAAGAAAGTTTTCCTGCATTTTGTTTGGTACGAAAAATCATCGAATTTAGCAATATTTTGACGTTTATCATCCCCTTTTCCTTTATGTGATTTAAACAAAATATCATCGAATTAGGCAATACTTTGCCGTTTTCCACGTTTTTGTGAATTTTCAGTCTATGGGTATTAATTCATATATATATACGATAAAAGTGATGCAAACACATAATTGATTAGATGATAACCTTAAATACTTCATTTTCAATCATCTATTTGTTTCTCGTTAAAATACTGAGTAAGATATTGAAAAGGGAGAAGTTCGGTTTTTATTGCATATATCGACGTTTCAGCCGGATTAGAGCGGTTTTACGTGTACATCTTCTCTCCGTAATATAAACTAAAAATCAAGAACATTTTAGTTAATTCTAATGAAAATACATTGTTTTTTTATCATTTGTATTGGAAACAACATTGTCATATGTCTTTTCTTGGATCTAAATAATACGAAACCTCGCTCAATGATTTGAAGTTAAAATCCTCAAATATGGTAAAATAGTGACTTTTTTACACGTTAATCATTTAGTTTGATATTACGTAAATATATTCAATTTTACCAATATTTTGATACTATTTCATGTAGTATTACGATATGTGATTTGGCCTTCAAATCTCAGAATTTCGCATAATATTGCATTTTAAGCAAGTTTTCTTGCATTTTGTTTCGTACGAAAAATCATCGAATTTAGCAATATTTTGACGTTCATCATCCCCCTTTTCCTTTATGTGATTTAAAGAAAATATCATCGAATTAGGCAATATTTTGCCGTTTTCCACGTTTTTGTGAATTTTCAGTCTATGGGTATTAATTCATATATATACGATAAAAGTGATGCAATCACATAATTGATTAGATGATAACCTTAAATACTTCATTTTCAATCATCTATTTGTTTCTCGTTAACATACTGAGTAAGATATTGAAAGGGGGAGAAGTTCGGTTTTTATTGCATATATCGACGTTTCAGCCGGATTAGAGCGGTTTTACGTGTACATCTTCCCTCCGTAATATAAACTAAAAATCAAGAACATGTTAGTTAATTCTAATGAAAATACATTGTTTTTTTATCATTTGTATTGGAAACAACATTGTCATATGTCTTTTCTTGGATCTAAATAATACGAAACCTCGCTCAATGATTTGAAGTTAAAATCCTCAAACATGGTAAAATAGTGACTTTTTCACGTTAATCATGCAGTTTGATATTACGTAAATATACTCATTTTTACCAATATTTCGATACTATTTCATATGGTATTACGATATGTGATTTGGCCTTCAAATCTCAGAATTTCGCATAATATTGCATTTTAAGAAAGTTTTCCTGCATTTTGTTTGGTACGAAAAATCATCGAATTTAGCAATATTTTGACGTTTATCATCCCCTTTTCCTTTATGTGATTTAAACAAAATATCATCGAATTAGGCAATACTTTGCCGTTTTCCACGTTTTTGTGAATTTTCAGTCTATGGGTATTAATTCATATATATATACGATAAAAGTGATGCAAACACATAATTGATTAGATGATAACCTTAAATACTTCATTTTCAATCATCTATTTGTTTCTCGTTAAAATACTGAGTAAGATATTGGAAAGGGGAGAAGTTCGGTTTTTATTGCATATATCGACGTTTCAGCCGGATTAGAGCGGTTTTACGTGTACATGTTCTCTCCGTAATATAAACTAAAAATCAAGAACATTTTAGTTAATTCTAATGAAAATACATTGTTTTTTTATCATTTGTATTGGAAACAACATTGTCATATGTCTTTTCTTGGATCTAAATAATACGAAACCTCGCTCAATGATTTGAAGTTAAAATCCTCAAATATGGTAAAATAGTGACTTTTTTACACGTTAATCATTTAGTTTGATATTACGTAAATATATTCAATTTTACCAATATTTTGATACTATTTCATGTAGTATTACGATATGTGATTTGGCCTTCAAATCTCAGAATTTCGCATAATATTGCATTTTAAGCAAGTTTTCTTGCATTTTGTTTCGTACGAAAAATCATCGAATTTAGCAATATTTTGACGTTTATCATCCCCTTTTCCTTTATGTGATTTAAACAAAATATCATCGAATTAGGCAATATTTTGCCGTTTTTCCACGTTTTTGTGAATTTTCAGTTTATGGGTATTAATTCATTATATATACGATAAAAATGATGCAAACACATAATTGATTAGATAATAACCTTAAATACTTCATTTTCAATCATCTATTTGTTTCTCGTTAAAATACTGAGTAAGATATTGAAAGGGGGAGAAGTTCGGTTTTTATTGCATATATCGACGTTTCAGCCGGATTAGAGTGGTTTTACGTGTACATTTTCCCTCCGTAATATAAACGGAAAATCAAGAACATTTTAGTTAATTCTAATGAAAACACATTGTTTTTTTATCATTTGTATTGGAAACAACATTGTCATATGTCTTTTCTTGGATCTAAATAATACGAAACCTCGCTCAACGATTTGAAGTTAAAATCCACAAACATGGTAAAATAGTGACTTTTTCATGTTAATCATGTAGTTTGATATTACGTATATATACTCATTTTTACCAATATTTCGATACTATTTCATATGGTATTACGATATGTGATTTGGCCTTCAAATCTCAGAATTTCGCATAATATTGCATTTGAAGAAAGTTTTCCTGCATTTTGTTTGTTACGAAAAATCATCGAATTTAGCAATATTTTGACGTTTATCATCCCCTTTTCCTTTATGTGATTTAAACAAAATATCATCGAATTAGGCAATACTTTGCCGTTTTCCACGTTTTTGTGAATTTTCAGTCTATGGGTATTAATTCATATATATATACGATAAAAGTGATGCAAACACATAATTGATTAGATAATAACCTTAAATACTTCATTTTCAATCATCTATTTGTTTCTCGTTAAAATACTGAGTAAGATATTGAAAGGGGGAGAAGTTCGGTTTTTATTGCATATATCGACGTTTCAGCCGGATTAGAGTGGTTTTACGTGTACATTTTCCCTCCGTAATATAAACGGAAAATCAAGAACATTTTAGTTAATTCTAATGAAAACACATTGTTTTTTTATCATTTGTATTGAAAACAACATTGTCATATGTCTTTTCTTGGATCTAAATAATACGAAACCTCGCTCAACGATTTGAAGTTAAAATCCACAAACATGGTAAAATAGTGACTTTTTCATGTTAATCATGTAGTTTGATATTACGTAAATACACTCATTTATACCAATATTTCGATACTATTTCATGTAGTATTACGATATATGATTTGGCCTTCAAATCTCAGAATTTCGCATAATATTGCATTTTAAGCAAGTTTTCTTCCATTTTGTTTCGTACGAAAAATCATCGAATTTAGAAATATTTTGACGTTTATCATCCCCTTTTCCTTTATGTGATTTAAACTAAATATCA
This sequence comes from Procambarus clarkii, assembly GCF_040958095.1. Lineage (NCBI taxonomy): Eukaryota > Metazoa > Arthropoda > Malacostraca > Decapoda > Cambaridae > Procambarus > Procambarus clarkii. The sequence goes on along the minus strand of NW_027189802.1, from coordinate 19,095 downwards.
TCGAATTAGGCAATATTTTGTCGTTTTCCACGTTTTTGTGAATTTTCAGTCTATGGGTATTAATTCATATATATACGATAAAAGTGATGCAAACACATAATTGATTAGATGATAACCTTAAATACTTCATTTTCAATCATCTATTTGTTTCTCGTTAAAATACTGAGTAAGATATTGAAAGGGGGAGAAGTTCGGTTTTTATTGCATATATGGACGTTTCAGCCGGATTAGAGCGGTTTTACGTGTACATCTTCCCTCCGTAATATAAACTAAAAATCAAGAACATTTTAGTTAATTCTAATGAAAATACATTGTTTTTTTTTATCATTTGTATTGGAAACAACATTGTCATATGTCTTTTCTTGGATCTAAATAATACGAAACCTCGCTCAATGATTTGAAGTTAAAATCCTCAAATATGGTAAAATAGTGACTTTTTTACACGTTAATCATGTAGTTTGATATTACGTAAATATATTCATTTTACCAATATTTCGATACTATTTCATGTAGTATTACGATATGTGATTTGGCCTTCAAATCTCAGAATTTCGCATAATATTGCATTTTAAGCAAGTTTTCTTGCATTTTGTTTCGTACGAAAAATCATCGAATTTAGCAATATTTTGACGTTTATCATCCCCTTTTCCTTTATGTGATTTAAACAAAATATCATCGAATTAGGCAATACTTTGCCGTTTTCCACGTTTTTGTGAATTTTCAGTCTATGGGTATTAATTCATATATATATACGATAAAAGTGATGCAAACACATAATTGATTAGATGATAACCTTAAATACTTCATTTTCAATCATCTATTTGTTTCTCGTTAAAATACTGAGTAAGATATTGGAAAGGGGAGAAGTTCGGTTTTTATTGCATATATCGACGTTTCAGCCGGATTAGAGCGGTTTTACGTGTACATCTTCTCTCCGTAATATAAACTAAAAATCAAGAACATTTTAGTTAATTCTAATGAAAATACATTGTTTTTTTATCATTTGTATTGGAAACAACATTGTCATATGTCTTTTCTTGGATCTAAATAATACGAAACCTCGCTCAATGATTTGAAGTTAAAATCCTCAAATATGGTAAAATAGTGACTTTTTTACACGTTAATCATTTAGTTTGATATTACGTAAATATATTCAATTTTACCAATATTTTGATACTATTTCATGTAGTATTACGATATGTGATTTGGCCTTCAAATCTCAGAATTTCGCATAATATTGCATTTTAAGCAAGTTTTCTTGCATTTTGTTTCGTACGAAAAATCATCGAATTTAGCAATATTTTGACGTTTATCATCCCCTTTTCCTTTATGTGATTTAAACAAAATATCATCGAATTAGGCAATATTTTGCCGTTTTTCCACGTTTTTGTGAATTTTCAGTTTATGGGTATTAATTCATTATATATACGATAAAAATGATGCAAACACATAATTGATTAGATAATAACCTTAAATACTTCATTTTCAATCATCTATTTGTTTCTCGTTAAAATACTGAGTAAGATATTGAAAGGGGGAGAAGTTCGGTTTTTATTGCATATATCGACGTTTCAGCCGGATTAGAGTGGTTTTACGTGTACATTTTCCCTCCGTAATATAAACGGAAAATCAAGAACATTTTAGTTAATTCTAATGAAAACACATTGTTTTTTTATCATTTGTATTGGAAACAACATTGTCATATGTCTTTTCTTGGATCTAAATAATACGAAACCTCGCTCAACGATTTGAAGTTAAAATCCACAAACATGGTAAAATAGTGACTTTTTCATGTTAATCATGTAGTTTGATATTACGTAAATATACTCATTTTTACCAATATTTCGATACTATTTCATGTAGTATTACGATATGTGATTTGGCCTTCAAATCTCAGAATTTCGCATAATATTGCAATTTAAGCAAGTTTTCTTGCATTTTGTTTCGTACGAAAAATCATCGAATTTAGCAATATTTTGACGTTCATCATCCCCCTTTTCCTTTATGTGATTTAAACAAAATATCATCGAATTAGACAATATTTTGCCGTTTTCCACGTTTTTGTGAATTTTCAGTCTATGGGTATTAATTCATATATATACGATAAAAGTGATACAAACACATAATTGATTAGATGATAACCTTAAATACTTCATTTTCAATCATCTATTTGTTTCTCGTTAAAATACTGAGTAAGATATTGAAAGGGGGAGAAGTTCGGTTTTTATTGCATATATCGACGTTTCAGCCGGATTAGAGCGGTTTTACGTGTACATCTTCCCTCCGTAATATAAACTAAAAATCAAGAACATGTTAGTTAATTCTAATGAAAATACATTGTTTTTTTATCATTTGTATTGGAAACAACATTGTCATATGTCTTTTCTTGGATCTAAATAATACGAAACCTCGCTCAATGATTTGAAGTTAAAATCCTCAAACATGGTAAAATAGTGACTTTTTCACGTTAATCATGCAGTTTGATATTACGTAAATATACTCATTTTTACCAATATTTCGATACTATTTCATATGGTATTACGATATGTGATTTGGCCTTCAAATCTCAGAATTTCGCATAATATTGCATTTTAAGAAAGTTTTCCTGCATTTTGTTTGGTACGAAAAATCATCGAATTTAGCAATATTTTGACGTTTATCATCCCCTTTTCCTTTATGTGATTTAAACAAAATATCATCGAATTAGGCAATACTTTGCCGTTTTCCACGTTTTTGTGAATTTTCAGTCTATGGGTATTAATTCATATATATATACGATAAAAGTGATGCAAACACATAATTGATTAGATGATAACCTTAAATACTTCATTTTCAATCATCTATTTGTTTCTCGTTAAAATACTGAGTAAGATATTGAAAAGGGGAGAAGTTCGGTTTTTATTGCATATATCGACGTTTCAGCCGGATTAGAGCGGTTTTACGTGTACATCTTCTCTCCGTAATATAAACTAAAAATCAAGAACATTTTAGTTAATTCTAATGAAAATACATTGTTTTTTTATCATTTGTATTGGAAACAACATTGTCATATGTCTTTTCTTGGATCTAAATAATACGAAACCTCGCTCAATGATTTGAAGTTAAAATCCTCAAATATGGTAAAATAGTGACTTTTTTACACGTTAATCATTTAGTTTGATATTACGTAAATATATTCAATTTTACCAATATTTTGATACTATTTCATGTAGTATTACGATATGTGATTTGGCCTTCAAATCTCAGAATTTCGCATAATATTGCATTTTAAGCAAGTTTTCTTGCATTTTGTTTCGTACGAAAAATCATCGAATTTAGCAATATTTTGACGTTTATCATCCCCTTTTCCTTTATGTGATTTAAACAAAATATCATCGAATTAGGCAATATTTTGCCGTTTTTCCACGTTTTTGTGAATTTTCAGTTTATGGGTATTAATTCATTATATATACGATAAAAATAATGCAAACACATAATTGATTAGATGATAACCTTAAATACTTCATTTTCAATCATATATTTGTTTCTCGTTAAAATACTGAGTAAGATATTGAAAAGGGGAGAAGTTCGGTTTTTATTGCATATATCGACGTTTCAGCTGGATTAGAGTGGTTTTACGTGTACATTTTCCCTCCGTAATATAAACGGAAAATCAAGAACATTTTAGTTAATTCTAATGAAAACACATTGTTTTTTTATCATTTGTATTGGAAACAACATTGTCATATGTCTTTTCTTGGATCTAAATAATACGAAACCTCGCTCAACGATTTGAAGTTAAAATCCACAAACATGGTAAAATAGTGACTTTTTCATGTTAATCATGTAGTTTGATATTACGTAAATATACTCATTTTTACCAATATTTCGATACTATTTCATGTAGTATTACGATATATGATTTGGCCTTCAAATCTCAGAATTTCGCATAATATTGCATTTTAAGCAAGTTTTCTTGCATTTTGTTTCGTACGAAAAATCATCGAATTTAGCAATATTTTGACGTTTATCATCCCCTTCTCCTTTATGTGATTTAAACAAAATATCATCGAATTAGGCAATATTTTGCCGTTTTCCACGTTTTTGTGAATTTTCAGTCTATGGGTATTAATTCATATATATACGATAAAAATGATGCAAACACATAATTGATTAGATGATAACCTTAAATACTTCATTTTCAATCATCTATTTGTTTCTCGTTAACATACTGAGTAAGATATTGAAAGGGGGAGAAGTTCGGTTTTTATTGCATATATCGACGTTTCAGCCGGATTAGAGCGGTTTTACGTGTACATCTTCCCTCCGTAATATAAACTAAAAATCAAGAACATGTTAGTTAATTCTAATGAAAATACATTGTTTTTTTATCATTTGTATTGGAAACAACATTGTCATATGTCTTTTCTTGGATCTAAATAATACGAAACCTCGCTCAATGATTTGAAGTTAAAATCCTCAAACATGGTAAAATAGTGACTTTTTCACGTTAATCATGCAGTTTGATATTACGTAAATATACTCATTTTTACCAATATTTCGATACTATTTCATATGGTATTACGATATGTGATTTGGCCTTCAAATCTCAGAATTTCGCATAATATTGCATTTTAAGAAAGTTTTCCTGCATTTTGTTTGGTACGAAAAATCATCGAATTTAGCAATATTTTGACGTTTATCATCCCCTTTTCCTTTATGTGATTTAAACAAAATATCATCGAATTAGGCAATACTTTGCCGTTTTCCACGTTTTTGTGAATTTTCAGTCTATGGGTATTAATTCATATATATACGATAAAAGTGATGCAAACACATAATTGATTAGATGATAACCTTAAATACTTCATTTTCAATCATCTATTTGTTTCTCGTTAAAATACTGAGTAAGATATTGGAAAGGGGAGAAGTTCGGTTTTTATTGCATATATCGACGTTTCAGCCGGATTAGAGCGGTTTTACGTGCACATCTTCTCTCCGTAATATAAACTAAAAATCAAGAACATTTTAGTTAATTCTAATGAAAATACATTGTTTTTTTATCATTTGTATTGGAAACAACATTGTCATATGTCTTTTCTTGGATCTAAATAATACGAAACCTCGCTCAATGATTTGAAGTTAAAATCCTCAAATATGGTAAAATAGTGACTTTTTTACACGTTAATCATTTAGTTTGATATTACGTAAATATATTCAATTTTACCAATATTTTGATACTATTTCATGTAGTATTACGATATGTGATTTGGCCTTCAAATCTCAGAATTTCGCATAATATTGCAATTTAAGCAAGTTTTCTTGCATTTTGTTTCGTACGAAAAATCATCGAATTTAGCAATATTTTGACGTTCATCATCCCCCTTTTCCTTTATGTGATTTAAACAAAATATCATCGAATTAGACAATATTTTGCCGTTTTCCACGTTTTTGTGAATTTTCAGTCTATGGGTATTAATTCATATATATACGATAAAAGTGATGCAAACACATAATTGATTAGATGATAACCTTAAATACTTCATTTTCAATCATCTATTTGTTTCTCGTTAAAATACTGAGTAAGATATTGAAAGGGGGAGAAGTTCGGTTTTTATTGCATATATCGACGTTTCAACCGGATTAGAGCGGTTTTACGTGTACATCTTCCCTCCGTAATATAAACTAAAAATCAAGAACATGTTAGTTAATTCTAATGAAAATACATTGTTTTTTTATCATTTGTATTGGAAACAACATTGTCATATGTCTTTTATTGGATCTAAATAATACGAAACCTCGCTCAATGATTTGAAGTTAAAATCCTCAAACATGGTAAAATAGTGACTTTTTCACGTTAATCATGCAGTTTGATATTACGTAAATATACTCATTTTTACCAATATTTCGATACTATTTCATATGGTATTACGATATGTGATTTGGCCTTCAAATCTCAGAATTTCGCATAATATTGCATTTTAAGAAAGTTTTCCTGCATTTTGTTTGGTACGAAAAATCATCGAATTTAGCAATATTTTGACGTTTATCATCCCCTTTTCCTTGATGTGATTTAAACAAAATATCATCGAATTAGGCAATATTTTGCCGTTTTCCACGTTTTTGTGAATTTTCAGCCTATTGGTATTAATTCATATATATACGACAAATATGATGCAAACACATAATTGATTAGATGATAACCTTAAATACTTCATTTTCAATCATCTATTTGTTTCTCGTTAAAATACTGAGTAAGATATTGAAAAGGGGAGAAATTCGGGTTTTATTGCATATATCGACGTTTCAGCCGGATTAGAGCGGTTTTACGTGTACATCTTCCCTCAGTAATATAAACGGAAAATCAGGAACATTTTAGTCAATTCTAATGAAAACACATTGTTTTTTTATCATTTGTATTGGAAACAACATTGTCATATGTCTTTTCTTGGATCTAAATAATACGAAACCTCGCTCAATGATTTGAAGTTAAAATCCTCAAATTTGGTAAAATAGTGACGTTTTCATGTTAATCATGTAGTTTGATATTACGTAAATATATTCATTTTTACCAATATTTCGATACTATTTCATGTAGTATTACGATATGTGATTTGGCCTTCAAATCTCAGAATTTCGCATAATATTGCATTTTAAGCAAGTTTTCTTGCATTTTGTTTCGTACGAAAAATCATCGAATTTAGCAATATTTTGACGTTTATCATCCCCTTTTCCTTGATGTGATTTAAACAAAATATCATCGAAATAGGCAATATTTTGCCGTTTTCCACGTTTTTGTGAATTTTCAGTCTATTGGTATTAATTCATATATATACGATAAAAATAATGCAAACACATAATTGATTAGATGATAACCTTAAATACTTCATTTTCAATCATATATTTGTTTCTCGTTAAAATACTGAGTAAGATATTGAAAAGGGGAGAAGTTCGGTTTTTATTGCATATATCGACGTTTCAGCCGGATTAGAGCGGTTTTACGTGTACATCTTCCCTCAGTAATATAAACGGAAAATCAAGAACATTTTAGTCAATTCTAATGAAAATACATTGTTTTTTTTATCATTTGTATTGGAAACAACATTGTCATATGTCTTTTCTTGGATCTAAATAATACGAAACCTCGCTCAATGATTTGAAGTTAAAATCCTCAAATTTGGTAAAATAGTGACTTTTTCACGTTAATCATGTAGTTTGTTATTACGTAAATATATTCATTTTTACCAATATTTCGATACTATTTCATGTAGTATCACGATACGTGATTTGGCCTTCAAATCTCAGAATTTCGCATAATATTGCAATTTAAGCAAGTTTTCTTGCATTGTTTCGTACGAAAAATCATCGAATTTAGCAATATTTTGACGTTCATCATCCCCCTTTTCCTTTATGTGATTTAAAGAAAATATCATCGAATTAGGCAATATTTTGCCGTTTTCCACGTTTTTGTGAATTTTCAGTCTATGGGTATTAATTCATATATATACGATAAAAATGATGCAAACACATAATTGATTAGATGATAACCTTAAATACTTCATTTTCAATCATCTATTTGTTTCTCGTTAACATACTGAGTAAGATATTGAAAGGGGGAGAAGTTCGGTTTTTATTGCATATATCGACGTTTCAGCCGGATTAGAGCGGTTTTACGTGTACATCTTCCCTCCGTAATATAAACTAAAAATCAAGAACATGTTAGTTAATTCTAATGAAAATACATTGTTTTTTTATCATTTGTATTGGAAACAACATTGTCATATGTCTTTTCTTGGATCTAAATAATACGAAACCTCGCTCAATGATTTGAAGTTAAAATCCTCAAACATGGTAAAATAGTGACTTTTTCACGTTAATCATGCAGTTTGATATTACGTAAATATACTCATTTTTACCAATATTTCGATACTATTTCATATGGTATTACGATATGTGATTTGGCCTTCAAATCTCAGAATTTCGCATAATATTGCATTTTAAGAAAGTTTTCCTGCATTTTGTTTGGTACGAAAAATCATCGAATTTAGCAATATTTTGACGTTTATCATCCCCTTTTCCTTTATGTGATTTAAACAAAATATCATCGAATTAGGCAATACTTTGCCGTTTTCCACGTTTTTGTGAATTTTCAGTCTATGGGTATTAATTCATATATATATACGATAAAAGTGATGCAAACACATAATTGATTAGATGATAACCTTAAATACTTCATTTTCAATCATCTATTTGTTTCTCGTTAAAATACTGAGTAAGATATTGGAAAGGGGAGAAGTTCGGTTTTTATTGCATATATCGACGTTTCAGCCGGATTAGAGCGGTTTTACGTGCACATCTTCTCTCCGTAATATAAACTAAAAATCAAGAACATTTTAGTTAATTCTAATGAAAATACATTGTTTTTTTATCATTTGTATTGGAAACAACATTGTCATATGTCTTTTCTTGGATCTAAATAATACGAAACCTCGCTCAATGATTTGAAGTTAAAATCCTCAAATATGGTAAAATAGTGACTTTTTTACACGTTAATCATTTAGTTTGATATTACGTAAATATATTCAATTTTACCAATATTTTGATACTATTTCATGTAGTATTACGATATGTGATTTGGCCTTCAAATCTCAGAATTTCGCATAATATTGCAATTTAAGCAAGTTTTCTTGCATTTTGTTTCGTACGAAAAATCATCGAATTTAGCAATATTTTGACGTTTATCATCCCCTTTTCCTTGATGTGATTTAAACAAAATATCATCGAATTAGACAATATTTTGCCGTTTTCCACGTTTTTGTGAATTTTCAGCCTATTGGTATTAATTCATATATATACGACAAATATGATGCAAACACATAATTGATTAGATGATAACCTTAAATACTTCATTTTCAATCATCTATTTGTTTCTCGTTAAAATACTGAGTAAGATATTGAAAAGGGGAGAAATTCGGGTTTTTATTGCATATATCGACGTTTCAACCGGATTAGAGCGGTTTTACGTGTACATCTTCCCTCAGTAATATAAACGGAAAATCAAGAACATGTTAGTTAATTCTAATGAAAATACATTGTTTTTTTATCATTTGTATTGGAAACAACATTGTCATATGTCTTTTATTGGATCTAAATAATACGAAACCTCGCTCAATGATTTGAAGTTAAAATCCTCAAACATGGTAAAATAGTGACTTTTTCACGTTAATCATGCAGTTTGATATTACGTAAATATACTCATTTTTACCAATATTTCGATACTATTTCATATGGTATTACGATATGTGATTTGGCCTTCAAATCTCAGAATTTCGCATAATATTGCATTTTAAGAAAGTTTTCCTGCATTTTGTTTGGTACGAAAAATCATCGAATTTAGCAATATTTTGACGTTTATCATCCCCTTTTCCTTTATGTGATTTAAACAAAATATCATCGAATTAGGCAATACTTTGCCGTTTTCCACGTTTTTGTGAATTTTCAGTCTATGGGTATTAATTCATATATATATACGATAAAAGTGATGCAAACACATAATTGATTAGATGATAACCTTAAATACTTCATTTTCAATCATCTATTTGTTTCTCGTTAAAATACTGAGTAAGATATTGAAAAGGGGAGAAGTTCGGTTTTTATTGCATATATCGACGTTTCAGCCGGATTAGAGCGGTTTTACGTGTACATCTTCTCTCCGTAATATAAACTAAAAATCAAGAACATTTTAGTTAATTCTAATGAAAATACATTGTTTTTTTATCATTTGTATTGGAAACAACATTGTCATATGTCTTTTCTTGGATCTAAATAATACGAAACCTCGCTCAATGATTTGAAGTTAAAATCCTCAAATATGGTAAAATAGTGACTTTTTTACACGTTAATCATTTAGTTTGATATTACGTAAATATATTCATTTTTACCAATATTTCGATACTATTTCATGTAGTATTACGATATGTGATTTGGCCTTCATATCTCAGAATTTCGCATAATATTGCATTTTAAGCAAGTTTTCTTGCATTTTGTTTCGTACGAAAAATCATCGAATTTAGCAATATTTTGACGTTTATCATCCCCTTTTCCTTGATGTGATTTAAACAAAATATCATCGAATTAGGCAATATTTTGCCGTTTTTCCACGTTTTTGTGAATTTTCAGTCTATTGGTATTAATTCATATATATACGATAAAAATAATGCAAACACATAATTGATTAGATGATAACCTTAAATACTTCATTTTCAATCATATATTTGTTTCTCGTTAAAATACTGAGTAAGATATTGAAAAGGGGAGAAGTTCGGTTTTTATTGCATATATCGACGTTTCAGCCGGATTAGAGCGGTTTTACGTGTACATCTTCCCTCAGTAATATAAACGGAAAATCAAGAACATTTTAGTCAATTCTAATGAAAATACATTGTTTTTTTTTATCATTTGTATTGGAAACAACATTGTCATATGTCTTTTCTTGGATCTAAATAATACGAAACCTCGCTCAATGATTTGAAGTTAAAATCCTCAAATTTGGTAAAATAGTGACTTTTTCACGTTAATCATGTAGTTTGATATTACGTAAATATATTCATTTTTACCAATATTTCGATACTATTTCATGTAGTATCACGATACGTGATTTGGCCTTCAAATCTCAGAATTTCGCATAATATTGCAATTTAAGCAAGTTTTCTTGCATTTTGTTTCGTACGAAAAATCATCGAATTTAGCAATATTTTGACGTTTATCATCCCCTTTTCCTTGATGTGATTTAAACAAAATATCATCGAATTAGGCAATATTTTGCCGTTTTCCACGTTTTTGTGAATTTTCAGTCTATTGGTATTAATTCATATATATACGATAAAAATAATGCAAACACATAATTGATTAGATGATAACCTTAAATACTTCATTTTCAATCATATATTTGTTTCTCGTTAAAATACTGAGTAAGATATTGAAAAGGGGAGAAGTTCGGTTTCTATTGCATATATCGACGTTTCAGCCGGATTAGAGCGGTTTTACGTGTACATCTTCCCTCAGTAATATAAACGGAAAATCAAGAACATTTTAGTCAATTCTAATGAAAATACATTGTTTTTTTTTATCATTTGTATTGGAAACAACATTGTCATATGTCTTTTCTTGGATCTAAATAATACGAAACCTCGCTCAATGATTTGAAGTTAAAATCCTCAAATTTGGTAAAATAGTGACTTTTTCACGTTAATCATGTAGTTTGATATTACGTAAATATATTCATTTTTACCAATATTTCGATACTATTTCATGTAGTATTACGATATGTGATTTGGCCTTCAAATCTCAGAATTTCGCATAATATTGCATTTTAAGCAAGTTTTCTTGCATTTTGTTTCGTACGAAAAATCATCGAATTTAGCAATATTTTTACGTTTATCATCCCCTTTTCCTTGATGTGATTTAAACAAAATATCATCGAATTAGGCAATATTTTGCCGTTTTCCACGTTTTTGTAAATTTTCAGCCTATTGGTATTAATTCATATATATACGACAAATATGATGCAAACACATAATTGATTAGATGATAACCTTAAATACTTCATTTTCAATCATCTATTTGTTTCTCGTTAAAATACTGAGTAAGATATTGAAAAGGGGAGAAGTTCGGTTTTTATTGCATATATCGACGTTTCAGCCGGATTAGAGCGGTTTTACGTGTACATCTTCCCTCAGTAATATAAACGGAAAATCAAGAACATTTTAGTCAATTCTAATGAAAATACATTGTTTTTTTTATCATTTGTATTGGAAACAACATTGTCATATGTCTTTTCTTGGATCTAAATAATACGAAACCTCGCTCAATGATTTGAAGTTAAAATCCTCAAATTTGGTAAAATAGTGACTTTTTCACGTTAATCATGTAGTTTGATATTACGTAAATATATTCATTTTTACCAATATTTCGATACTATTTCATGTAGTATCACGATATATGATTTGGCCTTCAAATCTCAGAATTTCGCATAATATTGCATTTTAAGAAAGTTTTCCTGCATTTTGTTTGGTACGAAAAATCATCGAATTTAGCAATATTTTGACGTTTATCATCCCCTTTTCCTTTATGTGATTTAAACAAAATATCATCGAATTAGGCAATACTTTGCCGTTTTCCACGTTTTTGTGAATTTTCAGTCTATGGGTATTAATTCATATATATATACGATAAAAGTGATGCAAACACATAATTGATTAGATGATAACCTTAAATACTTCATTTTCAATCATCTATTTGTTTCTCGTTAAAATACTGAGTAAGATATTGAAAAGGGGAGAAGTTCGGTTTTTATTGCATATATCGACGTTTCAGCCGGATTAGAGCGGTTTTACGTGTACATCTTCTCTCCGTAATATAAACTAAAAATCAAGAACATTTTAGTTAATTCTAATGAAAATACATTGTTTTTTTATCATTTGTATTGGAAACAACATTGTCATATGTCTTTTCTTGGATCTAAATAATACGAAACCTCGCTCAATGATTTGAAGTTAAAATCCTCAAATATGGTAAAATAGTGACTTTTTTACACGTTAATCATTTAGTTTGATATTACGTAAATATATTCAATTTTACCAATATTTTGATACTATTTCATGTAGTATTACGATATGTGATTTGGCCTTCAAATCTCAGAATTTCGCATAATATTGCATTTTAAGCAAGTTTTCTTGCATTTTGTTTCGTACGAAAAATCATCGAATTTAGCAATATTTTGACGTTTATCATCCCCTTTTCCTTTATGTGATTTAAACAAAATATCATCGAATTAGGCAATATTTTGCCGTTTTTCCACGTTTTTGTGAATTTTCAGTTTATGGGTATTAATTCATTATATATACGATAAAAATGATGCAAACACATAATTGATTAGATAATAACCTTAAATACTTCATTTTCAATCATCTATTTGTTTCTCGGTAAAATACTGAGTAAGATATTGAAAGGGGGAGAAGTTCGGTTTTTATTGCATATATCGACGTTTCAGCCGGATTAGAGCGGTTTTACGTGTACATCTTCCCTCCGTAATATAAACGAAAAATCAAGAACATTTTAGTTAATTCTAATGAAAATACATTGTTTTTTTATCATTTGTATTGGAAACAACATTGTCATATGTCTTTTCTTGGATCTAAATAATACGAAACCTCGCTCAATGATTTGAAGTTAAAATCCTCAAATATGGTAAATAAGTGACTTTTTTACACGTTAATCATGTAGTTTGATATTACGTAAATATGTTCATTTTTACCAATATTTTGATACTATTTCATGTAGTATTACGATATGTGATTTGGCCTTCAAATCTCCGAATTTCGCATAATATTGCATTTTAAGCAAGTTTTCTTCCATTTTGTTTCTTACGAAAAATCATCGAATTTAGCAATATTTTGACGTTTATCATCCCCTTTTCCTTTATGTGATTTAAACAAAATATCGTCGAATTAGGCAATATTTTGCCGTTTTCCACGTTTTTGGGAATTTTCAGTCTATGGGTATTAATTCATATATATATGATAAAAGTGATGCAAACACATAATTGATTAGATGATAACCTTAAATACTTCATTTTCAATCATCTATTTGTTTCTCGTTAAAATACTGAGTAAGATATTGAAAGGGGGAGAAGTTCGGTTTTTATTGCATATATCGACGTTTCAGCCGGATTAGAGCGGTTTTACGTGTACATCTTCCCTCCGTAATATAAACTAAAAATCAAGAACATTTTAGTTAATTCTAATGAAAACACATTGTTTTTTTTATCATTTGTATTGGAAACAACATTGTCATATGTCTTTTCTTGGATCTAAATAATACGAAACCTCGCTCAATGATTTGAAGTTAAAATCCTCAAATTTGGTAAAATAGTGACTTTTTCACGTTAATCATGTAGTTTGATATTACGTAAATATAGTCATTTTTACCAATATTTCGATACTATTTCATGTAGTATCACGATACGTGATTTAGCCTTCAAATCTCAGAATTTCGCATAATATTGCAATTTAAGCAAGTTTTCTTGCATTTTGTTTCGTACGAAAAATCATCGAATTTAGCAATATTTTGACGTTTATCATCCCCTTTTCCTTTATGTGATTTAAACAAAATATCATCGAATTAGGCAATATTTTGCCGTTTTCCACGTTTTTGTGAATTTTCAGTCTATGGGTATTAATTCATATATATACGATAAAAATGATGCAAACACATAATTGATTAGATGATAACCTTAAATACTTCATTTTCAATCATCTATTTGATTCTCGTTAAAATACTGAGCAAGATATTAAAAAGGGGAGAAGTTCGGTTTTTATTGCATATATCGACGTTTCAGCCGGATTAGAGCGGTTTTACGTGTACATCTTCCCTCCGTAATATAAACGAAAAATCCAGAACATTTTAGTTAATTCTAATGAAAACACATTGTTTTTTATCATTTGTATTGGAAACAACATTGTCATAGGTCTTTTCTTGGATCTAAATAATACGAAACCTCGCTCAATGATTTGAAGTTAAAATCCTCAAACATGGTAAAATAGTGACTTTTTCACGTTAATCATGCAGTTTGATATTACGTAAATATACTCACTTTTACCAATATTTCGATCCTATTTCATATGGTATTACGATATGTGATTTGGCCTTCAAATCTCAGAATTTCGCATAATATTGCATTTTAAGAAAGTTTTCCTGCATTTTGTTTGGTACGAAAAATCATCGAATTTAGCAATATTTTGACGTTTATCATCCCCTTTTCCTTTATGTGATTTAAACAAAATATCATCGAATTAGGCAATACTTTGCCGTTTTCCACGTTTTTGTGAATTTTCAGTCTATGGGTATTAATTCATATAAATATACGATAAAAGTGATGCAAACACATAATTGATTAGATGATAACCTTAAATACTTCATTTTCAATCATCTATTTGTTTCTCGTTAAAATACTGAGTAAGATATTGAAAAGGGGAGAAGTTCGGTTTATATTGCATATATCGACGTTTCAGCCGGATTAGAGCGGTTTTACGTGTACATCTTCTCTCCGTAATATAAACTAAAAATCAAGAACATTTTAGTTAATTCTAATGAAAATACATTGTTTTTTTATCATTTGTATTGGAAACAACATTGTCATATGTCTTTTCTTGGATCTAAATAATACGAAACCTCGCTCAATGATTTGAAGTTAAAATCCTCAAATATGGTAAAATAGTGACTTTTTTACACGTTAATCATTTAGTTTGATATTACGTAAATATATTCAATTTTACCAATATTTTGATACTATTTCATGTAGTATTACGATATGTGATTTGGCCTTCAAATCTCAGAATTTCGCATAATATTGCATTTTAAGCAAGTTTTCTTCCATTTTGTTTCGTACGAAAAATCATCGAATTTAGCAATATTTTGACGTTTATCATCCCCTTTTCCTTTATGTGATTTAAACAAAATATCATCGAATTAGGCAATATTTTGCCGTTTTTCCACGTTTTTGTGAATTTTCAGTTTATGGGTATTAATTCATTATATACGATAAAAATGATGCAAACACATAATTGATTAGATAATAACCTTAAATACTTCATTTTCAATCATCTATTTGTTTCTCGTTAAAATACTGAGTAAGATATTGAAAGGGGGAGAAGTTCGGTTTTTATTGCATATATCGACGTTTCAGCCGGATTAGAGTGGTTTTACGTGTACATTTTCCCTCCGTAATATAAACGGAAAATCAAGAACATTTTAGTTAATTCTAATGAAAACACATTGTTTTTTTATCATTTGTATTGGAAACAACATTGTCATATGTCTTTTCTTGGATCTAAATAATACGAAACCTCGCTCAACGATTTGAAGTAAAAATCCACAAACATGGTAAAATAGTGACTTTTTCATGTTAATCATGTAGTTTGATATTACGTAAATATACTCATTTTTACCAATATTTCGATACTATTTCATGAAGTATTACGATATATGATTTGGCCTTCAAATCTCAGAATTTCGCATAATATTGCATTTTAAGCAAGTTTTCTTGCATTTTGTTTCGTACGAAAAATCATCGAATTTAGCAATATTTTGACGTTTATCATCCCCTTCTCCTATGTGTGATTTAAACAAAATATCATCGAATTAGGCAATATTTTGCCGTTTTTCCACGTTTTTGTGAATTTTCAGTTTATGGGTATTAATTCATTATATATACGATAAAAATGATGCAAACACATAATTGATTAGATAATAACCTTAAATACTTCATTTTCAATCATCTATTTGTTTCTCGGTAAAATACTGAGTAAGATATTGAAAGGGGGAGAAGTTCGGTTTTTATTGCATATATCGACGTTTCAGCCGGATTAGAGCGGTTTTACGTGTACATCTTCCCTCCGTAATATAAACGAAAAATCAAGAACATTTTAGTTAATTCTAATGAAAATACATTGTTTTTTTATCATTTGTATTGGAAACAACATTGTCATATGTCTTTTCTTGGATCTAAATAATACGAAACCTCGCTCAATGATTTGAAGTTAAAATCCTCAAATATGGTAAAATAGTGACTTTTTTACACGTTAATCATGTAGTTTGATGTTACGTAAATATGTTCATTTTTACCAATATTTTGATACTATTTCATGTAGTATTACGATATGTGATTTGGCCTTCAAATCTCCGAATTTCGCATAATATTGCATTTTAAGCAAGTTTTCTTCCATTTTGTTTCTTACGAAAAATCATCGAATTTAGCAATATTTTGACGTTTATCATCCCCTTTTCCTTTATGTGATTTAAACAAAATATCGTCGAATTAGGCAATATTTTGCCGTTTTCCACGTTTTTGGGAATTTTCAGTCTATGGGTATTAATTCATATATATACGATAAAAGTGATGCAAACACATAATTGATTAGATGATAACCTTAAATACTTCATTTTCAATCATCTATTTGTTTCTCGTTAAAATACTGAGTAAGATATTGAAAGGGGGAGAAGTTCGGTTTTTATTGCATATATCGACGTTTCAGCCGGATTAGAGTGGTTTTACGTGTACATTTTCCCTCCGTAATATAAACGGAAAATCAAGAACATTTTAGTTAATTCTAATGAAAACACATTGTTTTTTTATCATTTGTATTGGAAACAACATTGTCATATGTCTTTTCTTGGATCTAAATAATACTAAACCTCGCTCAATGATTTGAAGTTAAAATCCTCAAATTTGGTAAAATAGTGACGTTTTAATGTTAATCATGTAGTTTGATATTACGTAAATATATTCATTTTACCAATATTTCGATTCTATTTCATGTAGTATTACGATATGTGATTTGGCCATCAAATCTCAGAATTTCGCATAATATTGCATTTTAAGCAAGTTTTCTTGCATTTTGTTTCTTACGAAAAATCATCGAATTTAGCAATATTTTGACGTTTATCATCCCCTTTTCCTTGATGAGATTTAAACAAAATATCATCGAATTAGGCAATATTTTGCCGTTTTCCACGTTTTTGTGAATTTTCAGTCTATTGGTATTAATTCATATATATACGATAAAAATGATGCAAACACATAATTGATTAGATGATAACCTTAAATACTTCATTTTCAATCATATATTTGTTTCTCGTTAAAATACTGAGTAAGATATTGAAAAGGGGAGAAGTTCGGTTTTTATTGCATATATCGACGTTTCAGCCGGATTAGAGCGGTTTTACGTGTACATCTTCCCTCAGTAATATAAACGGAAAATCAAGAACATTTTAGTCAATTCTAATGAAAAAACATTGTTTTTTTATCATTTGTATTGGAAACAACATTGTCATATGTCTTTTCTTGGATCTAAATAATACGAAACCTCGCTCAATGATTTGAAGTTAAAATCCTCAAATTTGGTAAAATAGTGACTTTTTCACGTTAATCATGTAGTTTGATATTACGTAAATATAGTCATTTTTACCAATATTTCGATACTATTTCATGTAGTATCACGATACGTGATTTAGCCTTCAAATCTCAGAATTTCGCATAATATTGCAATTTAAGCAAGTTTTCTTGCATTTTGTTTCGTACGAAAAATCATCGAATTTAGCAATATTTTGACGTTTATCATCCCCTTTTCCTTTATGTGATTTAAACAAAATATCATCGAATTAGGCAATATTTTGCCGTTTTCCACGTTTTTGTGAATTTTCAGTCTATGGGTATTAATTCATATATATACGATAAAAATGATGCAAACACATAATTGATTAGATGATAACCTTAAATACTTCATTTTCAATCATCTATTTGATTCTCGTTAAAATACTGAGCAAGATATTAAAAAGGGGAGAAGTTCGGTTTTTATTGCATATATCGACGTTTCAGCCGGATTAGAGCGGTTTTACGTGTACATCTTCCCTCCGTAATATAAACGAAAAATCCAGAACATTTTAGTTAATTCTAATGAAAACACATTGTTTTTTATCATTTGTATTGGAAACAACATTGTCATAGGTCTTTTCTTGGATCTAAATAATACGAAACCTCGCTCAATGATTTGAAGTTAAAATCCTCAAACATGGTAAAATAGTGACTTTTTCACGTTAATCATGCAGTTTGATATTACGTAAATATACTCACTTTTACCAATATTTCGATACTATTTCATATGGTATTACGATATGTGATTTGGCCTTCAAATCTCAGAATTTCGCGTAATATTGCATTTTAAGAAAGTTTTCCTGCATTTTGTTTGGTACGAAAAATCATCGAATTTAGCAATATTTTGACGTTTATCATTCCCTTTTCCTTTATGTGATTTAAACAAAATATCATCGAATTAGGCAATACTTTGCCGTTTTCCACGTTTTTGTGAATTTTCAGTCTATGGGTATTAATTCATATATATATACGATAAAAGTGATGCAAACACATAATTGATTAGATGATAACCTTAAATACTTCATTTTCAATCATCTATTTGTTTCTCGTTAAAATACTGAGTAAGATATTGAAAAGGGGAGAAGTTCGGTTTTTATTGCATATATCGACGTTTCAGCCGGATT
>NW_027189801.1:67500-86990 GCF_040958095.1 Procambarus clarkii | reverse complement strand
ATATGGCTCAAGCGTCGAATTTGGGACGTTTTAGGATATTTTGAAAACTGCAGGGAGGTTTGGGCAAAATGTTATCCATCGCCGCTTTCAGTAATTGGCATATTTTCGGTATGAAAAGTCGTAATTCAAACTGCGAATACATGCAGAAAGCCAAAACGTTGGCTCCAAAATATGGCTCAAGGGTCGAATTGGTTATGTTTGGGATATTTGAAAACTGCAGGGATGGCCTGGGCAAAATGTGATTCATCGCCTTACTCAGTAATTGGCATATTTTCAGTGATGCAGAGGATCAAGAGAGTGTTGCAGAGGCTCGAGAGAGTGATTCAGAGGCTTACGAGAGGATGCAGAGAATCAAGAGAGTCATGCAGAGGCTGGAGAGAGTTATGCAGAGGCCTCAAGAGAGGGATTCAGAGGCTTAGGAGAGTGATGCAGAGGCTGAAGAGAGTGTTGCAGAGGCTCATGAGAGGGATCTTCTTGAGGTTATCTTGAGATGATTTTGGGGCTTTTTTTTTTTTTAGTGTCCCCGCGGCCCGGTCCTCGACCAGGCCTCCACCCCCAGGAAGCAGCCCGTGACAGCTGACTAACTCCCAGGTACCTATTAATGCTAGGTAACAGGGGCATTCAGGGTGAAAGAAACTTTGCCCATTTGTTTCTGCTTCGTGCGGGAATCGAACCCGCGCCACAGAATTACGAATGCTGCGCGCTATCCACCAGGCTACGAGGCCCCTTCGTAGCCTGGATGGGCATCCCTCTTCACGAGGGATGAAGAGACTTAAGAGAGTGATGCAGAGGGCTCAAGAGAGAGATACAGAATCTCAAGAGAGTGATGCAGAGGCTTAAGAGAGTGATGCAGAGGCTTTAAGAGAGTAAGGCAGAGGCTTAGGAGAGGGATGCAGAGGCTCAAGAGAGTAATGCAGAGGCTTAAGGGGTGATGCAGAGGCTTAAGAGAGTAATGCAGAGGCTTATGAGAGTGATGCAGAAGCTTAAGAGAGGGATGCAGAGGCTCAACAGAGGGATGCAGAGGCCCAAGAGAGTGTTTTTCAAATACAAATGATAAAAATCTATGTGTTTCATTAGAATTAACTAAATGTTCCTGATTTTCGGTTTATTACCGATGGAAGATGCACACGTAAAACCGCTCAAATCATAGAGCGAGGTTTAGTATTATTTAGATCAAAGAAAAGACATGCAATCTTGTTTCCATACAAATGATAAAAATGATGTTTTTTTTTATTAGAATTAACTAAATGTTCCAGATTTTCCGTTTATATTACCGATGGAAGATGTACACGTAAAACCGCTCTAATCGGCTGAAACGTCGATATATGCAATAAAACAGAACTTCTCCCTTTCCAATATTTTACTCAGTATTTTAACGAGAAACAAATAGTTGATTGAAAATGAAGTGTTTAAGGTTAGTTTCTAATCAATTATGTGATATATATATCACTATATAAATTATGTGTATATATCAATCAATTATGTGTATATATCACTCTTAAGCTCTGCATCACTCTCGTATACCTCTGAATCATTCTCTTGATCCTCTGCATCCCTCTCTTAAGCCTCTACATCATTCTCTTGCGCCTCTGCATCCTCTCTTGAGCCTTTGCATCACTCTCTTGAGCCTTTGCATCCCTCTCGTGAGCCTCTGCATCACTCTCAAGTGCCTCTGCATCTTTCTCTTTTGCCTTTGCATCCCTCACTTTAGCCTCTGCATCCCTCTCTTGAGCCTCTGCATTCCCTCTTGAGACTTTTCATCCCGCTCTTGAGCCTTGCATCCCTCTCTTGAGCCTCTGCATCCTCTCTTGGGCTTCTGCATCCGATCTATTTAGCCTCTGCATCCCTCTCTTGGGCTTCTGCATCCGATCTATTTAGCCTCTGCATCCTCTCTTTAGCCTCTGCATCACTCTCTTAAGCCACTGCATCACTCTCTTGTTTCTCTGTATCACTCTCTTGAGCCTCTGCATCATACTCTTGAGCCTCTGCATCCTTCTTAAGCCTCTACATCAATCTCTTGAGCCCCTGCATCCATCTCTTGAGCCTCTGAATCCCTCGCTTGAGCCTCTGCATCCCTCTCTTAAGCCTCTGCATCACACTCTTAAGCCTCTGCATCACTCTCGTAAGCCTCTCAATCACTCTCTTGAGCCTTTGCATCACTCTCTTAAGCCTCTGCATCCCTAACTTGATCCTCTGCATCACTCTCTTGAGCCGCCACTGCATCACTCTCTTAAGCCTCTGCTTCACTCTCGTAAGCCTCTGAATCACTCTCCTGAGCCTCTGCATCACTCTCTTGAGCCCCTGCACCCCTGTCTTGAGCCTCTGCATCACTCTCTTGAGCCTCTGCATCACCCTTTTAAGACTCTGCATCCCTCTTTAAGCCTCTGCATCACTTTCTTAAGCCTCTGCCTAACTCTCTTAAGCCTCTGCATTACTCTCGAAAGCCTCTGAATCACTCTCTTGAGCCTCTGCATCCTCTCCTGAGCCTCTGCATCACTCCCAAGAGTGATGCAGCTCTCTTGTGACTATCCCTCTCCTGAGCCTCTGCATCACTCCCAAGAGTGATTAAGCTCTCTTGTGACTATCCCTCACTTGAGCCTATGCATCCCTCTCTTGAGCCTCTGCATCACTCTCTTGAACTCCTGCATCCCTCACATGAGCCTCTGCATCCCTCACTTGAACCTTTGCAACACTCTCTTAAGCCTCTGCATCCCTCTCTTGAGCCACTGCGTCACTCTCAAGAGCCTCTGCAACCCTCTCTTGTGCCTCTGCTTCCCTCACTTGAGCCTTTGCATCCCTCTCTTGATCCCCTGCATCCCTCTCTTGAGCCTCTGCATCCCTCTCAAGAGCCTCTGCATCACTCTCGTAAGCCTCTGAATCACTCTGTTGAGTCTCTACATCACTCTCTTGAGCCTCTCCATCACTCTCTTGAGCCTCTGCATCTCTCTCTTAAGCCTCTGCATCATTCTCTTCAGCCTCTGCATCCTCTCTTAGGCCTCTGCATCATTCTCTTCAGCCTCTGCATTCCTCTAATAAGCCTCTGCATCACTCTCATAAGCCTCTGCATCACTCTCGTAAGCCTCTGAATCACTCTGTTGAGCCTCTGCATCACTCTCTTGAGCCTCTCCATCACTCTTTTGAGCCTCTGCATCCCTCTCTTAAGCCTCTGCAACATTCTCTTCAGCCTCTGCATCACTCTCTAAAGCCTCTGCATCCCTTTTTTGAGCCTCTGCATCACTATCTTAAGCCTATGCATCCCTTTCTTGAGCCTTTGCATCACTCTCTTGAACTTCTGAATCCCTCGCATGAGCCTCTGCATCTTCTCCTGAACCTTCTGCATCCTCTCTTGAGCCTCTGCATCCCTCTCTTGAGCCTCTGCATCCCTTTCTTAAACCTCTGCATCACTCGCTTAAGCCTCTGCATCACTCTTGTAAGCTTCTGAATCACTCTGTTGAGCCTCTGCATCCCTCTCTTAAGCCTCTGCATCACTCTCTTGATCCTCTGCATCAATCTCTTAAGCCTCTGCATCATTCTCTTGAGCCAGTGCATCATTCTCTTGAGCCTCTGCATCCCTCTTTTAAGCCTCAACATCATTCTCTTGTGCCTCTGCATCACTCTCTTTAACCTCTGCATCCCTCTCTTGAGCCTCTGCATCCCTCTCTTAAGCCTCTGCATCACTCTCTTGAGCATTTGCATCATTCTCCTGAGCCTCTGCATCCCTCTCTTAAGCCTCAACATCATTCTCTTGTGCCTCTGCATCACTCTCTTGAACCTCTGCATCACTCTCTTAAGCCTCTGCATTTCTCTCTTCAGCCTCTGCATCACTCTCTTGAGCCTCTGCATCACTGTCTTGAGCCTCTTCATCCCTCTCTTGAGCCTCTGCATCCCTCGCTTAAGCCTCTGCATCACTCTCTTGAGCCTTTGCATCACTCTCTTGAGCCTCTGCATCCCTCTCTTAAGCCTCTGCAACACTCTCTTCAGCCTCTGCATCACTCTCTTAAGCCTATGCATCTCTCTCTTGAGCCTCTGCATCCCTCTCTTAAGCCTCTGCATCACTCTCTTGAGCCTTTGCATCACTCTCTTGAGCCTCTGCATCATTCTCTTGAGCCTCTGCATCTCTCTCTTAAGCCTCTACATCGCTCACTGGAGCCTCTGCATCTCTCTCTGGAGCCTCAGCATCCCTTTCTTGAGGGATGCTGAGGCTCGAGGCTCGAGAGAGTGATGCAGAGGCCGGAAGAGAGGGATTCAGTGGCTTAAGAGAGTGATGCAGAGCCTGAAGAAATTGTTGAAAAGGCTCAAGAGAGGGATGCAGAGGCTCAAGAGAGTGATGCAGAGGCTCAGAAGAGTTATGCAGAGGCTTACGAGAGTAATGCAGATGATCAAGAGAGGGATGCAGAGGCTTAAGAGAATGATGCAGAGGCTGAAGAGTGTGTTGCAGAGGCTTAAGAGAGGGATGCAGAGGCTCAAGCGAGTGATGCGTCCAATGATGATCCAATGGATTTTAAGCATGTTTTCCTGCATTTTGTTTCGTACTAAAAATCATCGAATTTTGTAATATTTTGACGTTTATCATCCCCCTTTTCCTTTATGTGATATAAAGAAAATATCATCGAATTAGGCAATATTTTGCTGTTTTTTCCACGTTTTTATTGAATTTCCAGTTTATTGGTATTAATACATTAAATATACGATAAAAATGAAACAAACACATAATTGATTAGATAGTAACCTTAAGTACTTCATCTTCAATCATCTATTTGTTTCTCGTTGAAATACTGGGTAAGATATTGAAAAAGGGAAGAAGTTCGGTTTTTATTGTATATATCGACGTTTCAGCTGGAATAGAGCGGTTTTACGTGTTCATCTTCCATTGGTAATATAAACGGAAAATCAGGAACATTTTAGTTCATTCTAATGAAAACACATTGTTTTTTATCATTTGTATTGGAAACAACATTGTCATATGTCTTTTCTTGGATCTAAATTAAACAAAACCTCGCCTTATGATTCGAAGTTAAAATCCTCATATTTGGTATAATAGGGACTTTTTCATGTTTTTCATATAATTTGACATTATGTAAATATATTCATTTTTACCAATATTTCGAGACTTTTTCATGTAGTATTACGATATGTGATTTGGCCTTAAACTCTCAGAATTTCGCATAATATTGCATTTTAAGCAAGTTTTCTTGCATTTTGTTTCGTACTAAGCATCATCGAATTTAGCAATATTTTGACGTTTATCATCCCCTTTTCCTTTATGTCATTTAAACAAAATATCATCGAACTAGGCAATATTTTGCCGTTTTTCAACGTTTTTGTGAATTTTCAGTTTATTGGTATTAATTCATTAAATATACGATAAAAATGATGCAAACACGTAATTGATTAGAAATTAACCTTAAATACCTCATTTTCAATCAACTATTTGTCTCTCGTTAAAATACTCAGTAAGATATTGAAAAGGGGAGAAGTTCGGTTTTTATTGCATATATCGACGTTTCAGCTGGAATTGAACGGTTTAACGTGTATATATTCCATCGGTAATATAAACAAAAAATCAGGAACATTTTAGGTAATTCTAATGAAAACACATTGATTTTTATCATTTGTATATGGAAACAACATTGTCATACGTCTTTTCTTGGGTTTAATAATACGAAACCTCGCTCTATGATTTGAAGTTAAAATCCTCAAATATGGTAAAATAGTGATTTTTTTCAGGTTTTTCATGTGGTGTGATTTTACGTAAATATATTCGTTTTTACCAATATTTCGATACTACTTCATGTTTTCTCACGATATGTGATTTGGCATTCAAATCTCAGATTTTCGCATAATATTGCATTTTAAGCATGTTTTCTTGCATTTTGTTTCGTACTAAACATCATCGTATTTAGCAATATTTTGACGTTTATCATCCCCTTTTCCTTTATGTGATTTAAACAAAATATAATCGAATTAGTAAATATTTTGCCGTTTTTCCATGTTTCTGTGAATTTTAAGTTTATTGGTATTAATTCATTAAATATACGATAAAAATGATGCAAACTATGATTAATTGATTGCAAAATTGATGATGCAAATTGATTAGATAATAACCTTAAATACATCGTTTTCAATCAACTATTTGTTTCTCGTTAAAATACTGAGAAACATATTGAAAAGGGGAGAAGTTCAGTATTTATTGCATATATCGACGTTTCAGCAGGAATTGAGCGGTTTTACGTGTACATTTTCCATCGGTAATATTACTAGAAAATCAGGAACATTTTAGTTCATTCTAATAAAAATACATTGATTTTTATCATTTGTATTGGAAACAACATTGTCATATGTCTTTTCGTGGATCTAAATAATACGAAACCTCGGTTTATGATTCGAAGTTAAAATCCTCAAATTTGGTATAATAGTGACTTTTTCACGTTTTTTATGTAGTTTGATATTACGTAAATATATTCGTTTTACCAATATTTCGATACTATCTCATATAGTATCACGATATGTGATTTGGCCTTCAAATATCAGAATTTCGCATAATATTGCATTTTAAGCAAGTTTTCTTGCATTTTCTTGCGTACTAAAAATCATCGATTTTAGTAATATTTTAACGTTTATCATCCCCCTTTTCCTTTATGTGATATAAACAAAATATCATCGAATTAGGCAATATTTTGCTGTTTTTCCACGTTTTTGTTAAATGCTTTGTTTTATTTCATTAAATATGTATGATAAAAATGATGCAAAACACATAATTGATTAGAAATTAACCTTAAATACTTCATTTTCATTTCTGTTTTCAAACAGAATTTCTGTTTTTATTGCATATCTCGACGTTTCAGCCGGATTAGAGCGGTTTTACGTGTACATCTTCAGTCGGTAATATAAGCGGAAAATCAGGAATATTTTAGTTAATTGTAATGGAAACACGTTGATTTTTAACATTTGTATTGGAAACAACATTGTCATATGTCTTTTCTTGGATCTAAATAATACGAAACCTCGCTCTTTGATTTGAATTTAAAATCCTCAAATATGGTAAATAATGATTTTTTTCACGTTTTTCATGTGATATGATTTTACGTAAATATATTCGTTTTTACCAATATTTCGATACTACTTCATGTTTTCTCACGATATTCGATTCGGCCTTCAAATCTCAGAATTTCGAATAATATTGCATTTTAAGCAAGTTTTCTTGCATTTTGTTTCCTACTAAAAATCATCGAATTTAGTAATATTTTGACGTTTATCATCCCCTTTTCCTTTATTGTGATATAACGAAAATATAATCGAATTATGCAATATTTTGCTTTTTTTCCACGTTTTTAATGAATTTCCAGTTTATTGGTATTAATTCATTAAATATACGATAAAAATGAAACAAACACATAATTGATTAGATAATAACCTTAAATACTTCATCTTCAATCATCTATTTGTTTCTCGTTGAAATACTGGGTAAGATAATGAAAAGGGGAGAAGTTCGGTTTTTATTGTATATATCGACGTTTCAGCCGGAATAGAGCAGTTTTACGTGTACATCTTCCATCGGTAATATAAACTGAAAATCAGGAACATTTTAGTTCATTCTAATGAAAACACATTGTTTTTTATCATTTGTATTGGAAACAACATTGTCATATTTCTTTTCTTGGATCTAAATTATACGAAACCTCGCGTTATGATCAGAAGTTAAAATCCTCAAATTTGGTATAATAGTGACTTTTTCACGTTTTTGATGTAGTTTGATGTTACGTAAATATATTCATTTTACCAATATTTCGATACTATTTCATGTAGTATCACGATATGTGATTTGGCCTTCAAATCTTAGAATTTCACATAATATTGCATTTTAAGCATGTTTTCTTGCATTTTGTTTCATACTAATAATCATCGAATTTAGTAATATTTTGACGTTTATCATCCCCCTTTTCCTCTATGTGATTTAAACAAAATATCATCGAATTAGGCAATATTTTGCCGTTTTTCCACGTTTTTCTGAATTTTCAGTTTATTGGTATCAATTCATTAAATATACGATAAAAATGATGCAAACACATAATTGATTAGAAATTAACCTTAAATACTTAATTTTCAATCACCTATTTGTTTCTCGTTAAAATACTGAGTAAGATATTGAAAAAGGGAGAAGTTCGATTTTTATTGCATATATCGACGTTTCAGCCTAAATAGAGCGATTTTACGTGTACATCTTCCATCGGTAATATAAACGGAAAATCAGGAACATTTTAGTTAATTCTAATGAAAACACATAGATTTTTATCATTTGTATTGGAAACAACAATGTCATATGTCTTTTCTTGGATCTAAATAATACGAAACGTCGCTTTATGATTCGAAGTTAAAATCCTCAAATTTGGTATAATAGTGACTTTTTTCACACTTTTCATGTAGTTTTATATTACGTATATATATTCATTTTTACAAATATTTCGATACTATTTCATGTAGTATCACGATATGTGATTTGGCCTTCAAATTTCAGCATTTCGCATATTATTGCATTTTAAGCAAGTTTTCTTGCATTTTGTTTCGTACTAAAAATCATCGAATTTAGTAATATTTTGACGTTTATCATCTCCCTTTTCCTTTATGTGATATAAACAAAATATCATAGATTTAGGCAATATTTTGCTGTTTTTCCACGTTTTTGTGAATTTCCAGTTTATTGGTATTAATTCATTAAATATTTATGATAAAAATGATGCAAACACATAATTGATTAGATAATAACCTTAAATACTTCATTTTCAATCAACTATTTGTTTCTCGTTAAAATACTTGATAAGATATTGAAAAGGGGAGAATTTCTTTTTTATTGCATATATCGACGTTTTAAGCCTCTGCAACACTCTCTTCAGCCTCTGCATCACTCTCTTAAGCATCTGCATCCCTCCTTTGAGCCTCTGCATCCCTCTCTTAAGCCTCTGCAACACTCTCTTCAGCCTCTGCATCACTCTCTTGATCCTTTGCATACTCTCTTGAGCCTCTGCATCCCTCTCTTAAGCCTCTGCAACACTCTTTTCAGCCTCTGAATCACTCTCTTAAGCCTCTGCATCCCTTTTTTTAGCCTCTGCATCATTTTCTTAAGTCTTTGCATCCCTTTCTTGAGCCTCTGCATCACTCTCATGAACTCCTGCATCCCTCTGATGAGCCTCAGCTTCCCTCTCCTTAGCCTTTGCATCACTCATTTAAGCCTATATGAAGGCTCATTTAAAGCCTCATTTAAACATGAAGTAGTATCGAAATATTGGTAAAAACGAATATATTTACGTAAAATCACACCACATGAAAAACCTGAAAAAAGTCACTATTTTACCATATGTGTTTCCATTACAATTAACTAAAATGTTCGTGATTTTCCGTTTATATTACCGACGGAAGATGTACACGTAAAACCGCTCTAATTCGGGTGAAACGTCGATATATGCAATAAAAACAGAAATTCTCCCCTTTTCAATATCTTATCAAGTATTTTAACGAGAAACAAATAGATGATTGAAAATGAAGTATTTTAGGTTATTATCAAATCAATTATGTGTTTGTATCATTTTTATCGTATATTTAATGAATTAATAACAATAAACTGGAAATTCACAAAAACGTGGAAAAAAACAAAATATTGCCAAATTCGATGATATTTTGTTTATATCACATAAAGGAAAAGGGGGATGATAAACGTCAAAATATTACTAAATTCGATGATTTATAGTACGAAACAAAATGCAAGAAAACTTGCTTAAAATGCAATATTATGCGAAAATCTGAGATTTGAAGGCCAAATCACATATCCTGATACTAAATGAAAAAGTATCGAAATATTGTTAAAATGAATATATTTACGTAATATAAAACTCAAAAAAAAAACGTGAAAAAAGTCACTATTATACCAAATTTGAGGTTTTAACTTCGAATCATAAAGCGAGGTTTCGTATTATTTAGATCCAAGAAAAGACATATGACAATGTTGTTTCCAATACAAATGATAAAAATCAATGTGTTTTCTTTAGAATAAACTAAAATGTTCCTGATTTTCCGTTTATATTACCGATGGAAGATGTACACGTAAAACCGCACAATTCCGCCTGAAACGTCGATATATGCAATAAAAACCGAACTTCTCCCCTTTTCAATATCTTACTCAGTATTTCAACGAGAAACAAATAGATGATTGAAGATGAAGTATTCAAGTTTATTATCTAATCAATTACGTGCTTGCATCATTTTTATGGTATATTTAATGAATTAATACCAAAAAACTGAAAATTCACAAAAACGTGGAAAAACGGCAAAATATTGCCTAATTCGATGATATTTTGTTTAAATCACAAACAGGAAAAGGGGATGATAAACGTCAAAATATAGCTAAATTCGATGATGTTTAGTACGAAACAAAATGCAAGAAAACTTGCTTAAAATGCAATATTATGCGAAATTCTGAGATTTGAAGGCCAAATCAAAAATCGTAATACTACATGAAAAAGTATCGAAATATTGGTAAAAATGAATATATTTACGTAATATCAAACTACATCAAAAACGTGAAAAAGTCACTATTATACCAAATTTGAGGATTTTAACTTCGAATCATAACGCGAGGTTTCGTATAATTTAGATCCAAGAAAAGACATATGACAATGTTGTTTCCAATACAAATGATAAAAAACAATGTGTTTTCGTTAGAATGAACTAAATTGTTCCTGATTTTCCGTTTATATTACCAATGGAAGATGTACACGTAAAACCGCTCTATTCCGGCTGAAACGTCGTTATATGCAATAAAAACCGAACTTCTCCCCTTTTCAATATCTTACTCGGAATCATTCTCTTCAGCCTCTGCATTCCACTCTCGTAAGCCTCTGAATCACTCTGTTGAGCCTCTGCATCACTCTCTTGAGCCTCTCCATCACTCTCTTGAGCTTCTACATCCCTCTCTTAAGCCTCTGAAACACTCTCTTCAGCCTCTGCATCACTCTCTTAAGCCTCTGCATCCCTTTTTTGAGCCTCTGCATCACTTTCTTAAGCCTCTGCATCCCTTTCTTGAGCCTTTGCATCACTCTCGTGAATTCCTACATCACTCTCGTGAATTCCTGCATCACTCTCGTGAATTCCTGCATCCCTCTCATAAGCCTCTGCATCATTCTCCTGAGCCTTTGCATCACTCTCCTAAGCCTCTGCATCCCTCTCTTGAGCATCTGCGTCACTCTCAAGAGCCTCTGCATCCCTCTCTTGTGCCTCTGCATCCCTCACTTGAGCCTCTGCATCCGTCTGCTGAGCACCTGCATCCCTCTCTTGAGAATCTGCATCCCTCGCTTGAGCCTATGCATCCCTCTCTTGAGCCTTTGTATCACTCTCTTAAGCCTCTGCATTCCTCTCTTAAGCCTCTGCATCACTCTCAAGAGCCTCTGCATCCCTCTCTTGTGCCTCTGCATCCCTCACTTGAGCCTCTGCATCCCTCTCTTGAGCCTCTGCATCCTTCTCTTGGGCCCTGCATCCCCTCTCTTGAGCCTCTGCATCCCTCTCTTAAGCCTCTGCATCACTCTCTTAAGCCTCTGCATCACTCTCTTAAGCCTCTGAAAAACTCTCTTGAGCCTCTGCATCACTCTCTTGAGCAACTGCATCCCTCTCTCAAGTCTCTGCATCACTCTCTTGAGCCTCTGCATCACCCTCTTAAGCCTCTGCGTTACTCTCTTGAGCCTCTGCATCCTTCTCCTGCGCCTCTGCCTCACTCTTTTAAGCCTAATGCAAGAAAAGTCTCCGTGGTGTAGTGGTAAGACACTCGCCTGGCGTTCCGCGAGCGCTATGTCATGGGTTCGTATCCTGGCCGGGGAGGATTTACTGGGCGCAATTCCTTAACTGTAGCCCCTGTTTAACGCAACAGTAAAATGTGTACTTGGAGGAAAAAACGATTCTTCGCGGCAGGGGATCGTATTCCAGGAACCATAGGATTAAGGACTTGCCCGAAACGCTACGCGTACTAGTGGCTGTACAAGAATGTAACAACACTTCTATATATCTCAAAAAAAAAAACAAGAAAACTTTCTTAATGCAAGAATACTTGCTTAAAATGCAATATTATGCGAAAATCTGAGATATGAAGGCCAAATCACATATTTTGATACTACATGAAATAGTATCGAAATATTGGTAAAAATGAATATATTTACGTAAAATCAAACTACATGAAAAACATGAAAAAAGTCATTATTATTCCAAATTTGTGGATTTTAACTTCGAATCATAAAGCGAGGTTTCGTATTATTTAGATCCAAGAAAATACATATTACAATGTTGTTTCCAATACAAATGATAAAAATCAATGTGTTTTCATTGGAATGAACTAAAATGTTCCTGATTTTCCGTTTATATTACCGATGGAAGATGTACACGTAAAACCGCTCTAATCCGGCTGAAACGTCGATATATGCAATAAAAACCGAACTTCTCCCCTTTTTAATATCTTACTCAGTATTTCAACGAGAAACAAATAGATGATTGAAGATGAAGTATATAAGTTTATTATCTAATCAATTACGTGTTTGCATCAATTTTATCGTATATTTAATGAATTAATACAAAAAAACTGAAAATTTCACAAAAACGTGGAAAAAACGGCAAAATATTGCCTAATTCGATGATATTTTGTTTAAATCACATAAGGAAAAGGGGATGATAAACGTCAAAATATTGCTACATTCGATGATGTTTAGTACGAAACAAAATGCAAGAAAACTTGCTTAAAATGCAATATTATGCGAAATACTGAGATTTGAAGGCCGAATCACATATCCTGAGAAAAACATGAAGTAGTATCGAAATATTGGTAAAATCGAATATATGTACGTAAAATCACACCACATGAAAAACGTGAAAAAAGTCACTATTTTACCATATTTGAGGATTTTTACTTCAAATCATGGAGCGAGGTTTCGTATTATTTAGATCCAAGAAAATACATATAACAATGTTGTTTATAATACAAATGATAAAAATCAATGTGTTTTCATTAGAATTACCTAAAATGTTCCTGATTTTCCGTTTATATTACTGACGGAAGATCTACACGTAAAACCGCACAATTCTGGCTGAAACGTCGATATATGCAATAAAAACAGAAATTCTCCCCTTTTCAATATCTTACTCAGTATTTTAACGAGAAACAAATAGTTGATTGAAAATGAAGTATTTAAGGTTAATTTCTAATCAATTATGTGTTTGCATCATTTTTATCGTATAATTAATGAATTAATAACAATAAACTGAAAATTTACAAAAAACGTGGAAAAAACAGCAAAATATTTGCCTAATTCGATGATATTTTGTTTATATCACATAAAGGAAAAGGGAGATGAATAAACGTCAAAATATTACTAAATTCGATGATTTTTAGTACGAAACAAAATGCAAAAAAACAAGAAAACTTTCTTAATGCAAGAAAACTTGCTTAAAATGCAATATTATGCGAAAATCTGAGATATTAAGGCCAAATCACATATCTTGATACTACATGAAATAGTATCGAAATATTGGTAAAAATGAATATATTTACGTAATATCAAACTACATGAAAACGTGAAAAAAGTCACTATTATACCAAATTTTAGGATTTTAACTTCGAATCATAAAGCGAGGTTTCGTATTATTTAGATCCAAGAAAAGACATATTACAATGTTGTTTCCAATTCAAATGATAAAAATCAATGTGTTTTCATTAGATTTACCTAAAATGTTCCTGATTTTCCGTTTATATTACTGACGGAAGATTGTACACGTAAATCCGCACAATTCCGGCTGAAACGTCGATATATGCAATATAAACCGAACTTCTCCCCTTTTCAATATCTTACTCAGTATTTCAACGAGAAACAATAGATGATTGAAGATGAAGTATATAAGTTTATTATCTAATCAATTACGTTGTTTGCATCATTTTTTATCGTATATTTAATGAATTAATACCAAAAAAACTGAAAATACACAAGAACGTGGAAAAAACGGAAAAATATTGCCTAATTCGATGATATTTTTGTTTAAATCACATAAAGGTAAAGGGGATGATAAACGTCAAATATTGCTAAATTCGATGATGTTTAGTACGAAACAAAATGCAAGAAAACTTGCTTAAAATGCAATATTATGCGAAAAATCTGAGATATGAAGGCCAAATCACATATCTTGATACTACATGAAATAGTATCGAAATATTGATAAAAATGAATAAATTTACGTAATATCAAACTACATGAAAAACATGAAAAAAGTCACTATTATTCCAAATTTGAGGATTTTAACTTCGAATCATAAAGCGAGGTTTCGTATTATTTAGATCCAAGAAAAGACATATGACAATGTTGTTTCCAATGCAAATGATAAAAATCAATGTGTTTTCATTAGAATGAACTAAAATGTTCCTGATTTTCCGTTTATATTACCGCTGGAAGATGTACACGTAAAACCGCACAATTCCGGCTGAAACGTCGATATATGCAATAAAAACCGAACTTCTCCCCTTTTCAATATCTTACTCAGTATTTCAACGAGAAACAAATAGATGATTGAAGAAGAAGTATATAAGTTTATTATCTAATCAATTACGTGTTTGCGTCATTTTTATCGTATATTTAATGAATTAATGCCAAAAAACTGAAAATTCACAAAAAAGTGGAAAAACGGCAAAATATTGCCTAATTCGATGATATTTTGTTTAAATCACATAAAGGAAAGGGGATGCTAAAAGTCAAAATATTGCTAAATTCGATGATGTTTAGTACGAAACAAAATGCAAGAAAACTTGCTTAAAATGCAATATTATGCGAAATTCTGAAATTTGACGGCCAAATCACATATCGTAATACTACATGAAAAAGTATCGAAATATTGGTAAAAATGAATATATTTACGTAATATCAAACTACATGAAAAACGTGAAAAAAGTCACTATTATACCAAATTTGAGGATTTTAACTTCGAATCATAAAGCGCGGTTTCGTATTATTTAGATCCAAGAAAAGACATATGACAATGTTGTTTCAAATACAAATGATAAAAATCCATGTGTTTTCATTAGAATAAACTAAATTGTTCCTGATTTTCCGTTTATATTACCGATGGAAGATGTACACGTAAAACCGCTCTATTCCGGCTGAAACGTCGATATATGCAATAAAAACCGAACCTCTACCCTTTTCAATATCGTACTCTGTATTTCAACGAGAAACAAATAGATGATTGAAAATGAAGTATTTAAGGTTATTATCTAATCAATTATGTGTTTGTATCATTTTTATTTGTATATTTAATGAATTAATAACAATAAACTGGAAATTCACATAAACGTGGAAAAACAGCAAAATATTGCCAAATTCGATGATATTTTGTTATATCACATAAAGGAAAATGGGGATGATAAACGTCAAAATATTACTAAATTCGATGATTTACAGTACGAAACAAAATGGAAGAAAACTTGCTTAAAATGCAATATTATGCGAAATACTGAGATTTGAAGGCCGAATCACATATCGTGAGAAAACATGAAGTAGTATCGAAATATTGGTAAAAACGAATATATTTACGTAAAATCACACCACATGAAAAACGTGAAAAAAGTCACTATTTTACCACATTTGAGGATTTTAACTTCAAGTCATAGAGCGAGGTTTCGTATTATTTAGATACAAGAAAATACATATAACAATGTTGTTTCCAATACAAATGATAAAAATCAATGTGTTTTCATTAGAATTACCTAAAATGTTCCTGATTTTTCGTTTATATTACTGACGGAAGATGTACACGTTAAAACCGCACAATTCCGGCTGAAACGTCGATATATGCAATAAAAACAAAATTTTCCCCTTTTCAATATCTTACTTAGTATTTTAACGAGAAACAAATAGTTGATTGAAAATGAAGTATTAAGGTTAGTTTCTAATCAATTATGTGTTTGCATCA
Source organism: Procambarus clarkii (assembly GCF_040958095.1). Lineage (NCBI taxonomy): Eukaryota > Metazoa > Arthropoda > Malacostraca > Decapoda > Cambaridae > Procambarus > Procambarus clarkii. Next base: position 71,006 of record NW_027189801.1, on the reverse strand, counting down.
TTTTTATCGTATAATTAATGAATTAATAACAAAAACTGAAAATTTACAAAAAACGTGGAAAAAACAGCAAAATATTGCCTAATTCGATGATATTTTGTTTATATCACATAAAGGAAAAGGGAGATGATAAATGCAGAGGCTGAAGAGAGTGATGCAGAGACTGAAGAGAGTTATGCAGAGGCTCAAGAGAGTGATGCAGAGGCTTACGAGAGTGATACAGAGGCTCAAGAGAGGGATGTAGAGGCTCAAGAGAGTGATGCAAAAGCTCAAGAGAGGGATGCAGAGGCTCAAGAGAGGAAAGCAGAGGCTCAAGAGAGGGAAGTGGAGGCTCAATTGAGGGATGCAGAGGCACAGGAGTGCGATGCAGAGGCTCTTGAGAGTGATGCAGAGGCTCAAGAGAGGGATGCAGAGGCTTAAGAGAGTAATGCAAAGGCTCAAAAGAGGGATGCAGAGGCTGAAGAGAGTGATTCAGAGGCTGAAGAGAGAGATGCAGAGGCTTAAGAGAGTTATGCAGAGGCTCAAGAGAGTGATGCAGAGGCTCAAGTGAATGATGTAGAGGCTTAAGAGAGGGATGCAGAGGCTCAAGAGAGTGATGCAGAGGCTCAAGAGAGTGATGCAGAGGATCAAGAGAGGGATGCAGAGGCCTAAGAGAGTGATGCAGAGGCTGAAGAGAGTGATGCCGAGGCTCAAGAGAATGATGCAGAGGCTCAAGAGAGTGATGCAGAGGATCAAAAGAGTGATGCAGAGGCTGAAGATAGAGATGCAAAGGCTTAAGAGAGTGATGCAGAGGCTCAAGAGAGTGATACAGGGGATCAAGAGAATGATGTAGAGACTTACGAGAGGGATGTAGAGGCTCAAGAGAATGATGCAGAAGCTCAAGAGAGTGATGCAGAGGTTCAAGAGAGAAAGGCAGAGGCTAACGAGAGTGATGCAGAGGCTCAAGAGAGAAAGGCAGAGGCTTAAGAGAGTGATGCAGAAGCTCAAGAGAGTGATGCAGAGGCTCAAGAGAATGATGTAGAGGCTTAAGAGAGGGATGCAGAGGCTCAAGAGAATGATGCAGAGGCTCAAGAGAATAATGCAGAGGATCAAGAGAGGCATGCAGAGGCTTAAGAGAGCTATGCAGACGCTCAAGAGTGTGATGCAGAGGATCCAGAGAGTGATGCAGAGGCTCGAGAGAGTGATGCAGTGGCCTCAAGAGAGGGATTCAGAGGCTTAAAAGAGTGATGCAGAGGCTGAAGAGAGGGATGCAGAGGCTCAAGAGTATGATGCAGAGGCTCAAGAGAGTGATGCAGAGAATCAAGAGAGTGATGCAGAGGCTTAAGAGAGTGATGCAGAGGGTTAAGAGAAGGAGGCAGAGGCTCAATAGAGGAATGCAGAGGCCCAAGAGAGGGATGCAGAGGCTCAAGTGAGAGATGCAGAGGCTCACGTGAGGTATGCAGAGGCACAAGAGAGGGATGCAGAGGCTCTTGACAGTGATGCAGAGGCTCAAGAGAGGGATGAAGATGCTTAAGAGAGTGATGCAAAGGCTCATGAGAGTTATGCAGAGGCTCATGAGAGGGATGCAGAGGCTCATGAGAGGGATGCAGGGGCTCAGCAGACGAATGCAGAGGCTCTAGTGAGGGATGCAGAGGCACAAGAGAGGGATGCAGAGGCTCTTGAGAGTGACGCAGAGGCTCAGGAGAGGGATGCAGGAGTTCAACAGAGTGATGCAAAGGCTCAATAAAGGGATGCAGAGGCTTAAGAAAGTGATGCAGAGGCTCAAAAAAGGGATGCAGAGGCTTAAGGGAGTGGTGCAGGGGCTGAAGAGAGTGTTGGAGAGGCTTAAGAGAGGGATGCAGAGGCTCAAAAGAGTGATGGAGAGGCTCAAAAGAGTGATGGAGAGGCTCAAGAGAGTGATTCAGAGGCTTACGAGAGCGATGCAGATGCTTATAAGAGTGATGCAGAGGCTACAGAGAGGAATGCAGAGGCTGAAGAGAATGATGCAGAGGTTTAAGAGAAGGATGCAGAGGCTGAAGAGAATGATGCAGAGGCTTAAGAGAGGGATGCAGAGGCTGAAGAGAATGATGCAGAGGCTCAAGAGAGTGATGCAGAGACTCAACAGAATGATGCAGAGGCTTAAGAGAGGGATGCAGAGGCTCAGCAGAGTGATTCAGAGGCTCAAGAGAGGGATGCAGGGGCTCAAGAAAGGGATGCAGAGGCTCAAGTGAGGAAAGCAGAGGCACAAGAAAGGGATGCAGAGGGTCTTGAGAGTGACGCAGAGGCTCAAGAGAGGGATGCAGAGGCTTAAGAGAGTGATGCAAAGGCTCAAGTGAAGGATGCAGAGGCTCATGTGTGGGATGCAGGAGTTCAGGAGAATGATGCAGAGGCTCAAGAGAGGGATGCAGAGGCTCAAGTGAGGAATAAAGAGGCACAAGAGAGGGGTGCAGAGGGTCCAGAGAGTGATGCAAAGGCTGAAGAGAGAGATGCAGAGGCTTAAGAGAGTGAGGCAGAGGCTCAACAGAGTGATGCAGAGGGTCAAGAGAATGATGTAGAGGCTTAAGAGAGGGATGCAGATTCTCAAGTGAATGATGCAGAGGCTCATGAGAGTGATGCAGAGGATCAAGAGAGGGATGCAAAGGCATAAGAGAGTGATGCAGAGGCTGAAGAGAGTGATGCAGAGGCTCAAGAGAGTGATGTAGAGGCTCAAGAGAGTGATGCAGAGGCTCAAGAGAGTGATCCAGAGGATTAAGAGAGTGATGCCGAGGCTCAAGAGAGTGATGCAGAGGATCACGAGAGGGAAGCAGAGGATTAGGAGAGTGATGCAGAGGCTGAAGAGAGTGATGCAAAGGCTCAAGAGAGTTATGCAGAGGTTCAAGAGAGTGATGCAGAGGCTGAAGAGATTGATGCAGAGGATCAGGAGAGTGATGCAGAAGCTCGAAGAGTGATGCAGAGGCCTCAAGAGAGGGATTCAGAGGCTTACGAGAGTGATGCAGAGGCTGAATAGAGTGTTGCAGAGACTGAAGAGAGGGATGCAGAAGCTCAAGACTTAAGCCTCTGCATCACTCTCTTGAGCCTCTACATCCCTCTCTTGAGCCTCTGCATCCCTCTCTTAAGCCTCTGCATCATTCTCTTGAGCCTCTGCATCACTCTCTTGAACCTCTGTATCACTCGCTTGAGGCTCTGCATCCCTCTCTTAAGCCTCTGCAACAATCTCTTCAGCCTCTGCATCATTCTCTTAAGCCTCTGCATCCCTCTCTTGATCATCTGCATCACTCTCGTAAGCCTCTGCATCACTCTCTTGAGACTCTGCATAACTCTCCTGAGCCTCTGAATCACTCTCTTGAGCCTCCGCGTCCCTCTCTTGAGCCTCTTCAACACTTTCTTCAGCCTCTGCATCACTCTCTTAAGCCTCTGAATCCCTCTCTTCAGGCCTCTGCATCACTCTCTCGAGCCTCGAGCCTCAGCATCCCTCAAGATAGGGATGCTGAGGCTCCAGAGAGAGATGCAGAGACTCCAGATAGCGATGT
>NW_027189801.1:35000-62500 GCF_040958095.1 Procambarus clarkii | reverse complement strand
AGCTCAACCCTCGCAAGAACAACTAGGTGAACACAACTAGATAAATACTAACTAACCACGATCTCGTATAATCTACTACACACGCTACCACCTCCCCCAGTACCTCCCCCCACTCCCTAAATCACTCTACCTAAGTCATTAAAAATATAAAACAAATCAATTAATACACCAAAAATACTAACTATAAATAAAGGAACCAAATTTTAAACATACAGCGACTCCAGCGTGGTCTAGTCGGAGGAGAACGTGTTCTCATCTGGATAGATTGCGATCGAGCCTGTCGGAACGGCTGTGTAACTGCATGGCACAAATATTTGTGTGTCCCCTCCTGTAGCTGCCTCTGTTTCGACAGGTTCCCTGGATAGCTGGAACTGGCCTGGCCCTAGGAAAGTGGAGAAGGGGTGAAATCCGTTGGGCCCACGGATGGATACCTTGGATTCATAGACCTAGGGTAGGTCTAATCACCTGGGATTCGAACCCACGGTGGGAATAAGGGAGGAGATTTGGGGGAGTATGGACACAAATGGTTCCTGAAACCAAACCTCACATAAATCCGGACACTCACACACACACACACACACACACACACTTATCCGAACATTCACAGGGACACTCACACACACACATCCATAGACTGTGATAAGGGGCCATCTGAGGGGACACAGATGGCCTCCTGAAACCACAGATGTAACCGGACACATAATCATCCGGACACTCACAGGGACACCCACACTCACCCGGACACTCACAGTGACACTCACACTCACACACTCACACACATCCATAGACACAAACTGTGATAAGGGAGACCATCTGAGGGGACACAGATGACCTCCTGGCCCACAGGGTCCATATCCATACAGATCAATATTTAAATATATATATTTATAAATATAAAATTGTTATATATTTTATTTATTTATTTAAATAAATAATATTTATTTAAAAATAATAAATTTTATTTATTTAAATAAATCATTTTTATCGTATATATAATAAATTAATAACAATAAACTGATAATTCACAAAAACATGGAAAAAGGCAAAATATGGCCTCATTTGATGATAATGGCCTAATTCGGTGATGCAGAGGCTCAAGAGAGTGATGCAGAAGCTCAAGAGAGGGATGCAGGGGCTCAAGAGAGTAATGGAGAGGCTCAAGAGAGTGATGCAGAGGCTTAAGAGAGGGATGCAGAGGCTCAAGAGATGGATGCAGAGGCTCAAGAGAGGGATGCAGAGGCTAAAGTCAGGGATGCAGAGGCTAAAGTGAGGGATGCAGAGGCACAAGAGAAAGATGCAGAGGCACTTGAGAGTGTTGCAGAGGCTCAAGAGAGGGATGCAGAGGCTTAAGAGAATGATACAGAGGCTCAAGAGAGTGATGCAGAGGATCAAGAGAGTGATGCAGAGGCTGTAGGGAGAGATGCAGAGGCTTAAGAGAGTGATGCAGAGGCTCAGGAGAGTGATGCATGGGCTCAAGAGAATGATGTAGAGGCTTAAGAGAGGGATGTAGAGGCTAAAGAGAATGATGCAGAGGCTCAAGAGAGTGATGCAGAGGATCAAGAGAGGGATGCAGAGGTTTAAGAGAGTGATGCAGAGGCTCAAGAGAGTGATGCAGAGGCTCAAGAGAGTGATGCAGAGGCTCGAGAGAGTGATGCAGAGGCTCAAGAGAGGGATGCAGAGGCTTAAGAGAGTGATGCAAAGGCTCAAGTGAGGGATGCACAGGCTCATGTGTGGGATGCAGGAGTTCAAGAGAGTGATGCAGAGGCTCAAGAGAGGGATGCAGAGGCTCAAGTGAGGAATAAAGAAGCACAAGAGAGGGGTGCAGAGGGTCATGGGAGTGATGCAGAGGCTCAAGAGAGGGATGCAGAGGCTCCAGAGAGTGATGCAAAGGCTGAAGAGAGAGATGCAGAGGCTTAAGAGAGTGAGGCAGAGGCTCAACAGAGTGATGCAGTGGGTCAAGAGAATGATATAGAGGCTTAAGAGAGGGATGCAGATTCTCAAGAGAATGATGCAGAGGCTCAAGAGAATGATGCAGAGGATCAAGAGAGGGATGCAGAGGCATAAGAGAGTGATGCAGAGGCTGAAGAGAGTGATGCAGAGGCTCAAGAGAGTGATGTAGAGGCTCAAGAGAGTGATGCAGAGGCTCAAGAGAGTGATCCAGAGGATTAAGAGAGTGATGCCGAGGCTCAAGAGAGTGATGGGGAGGATCAAGAGAGGGAAGCAGAGGCTTAAGAGAGTGATGCAAAGGTTGAAGAGAGTGATGCAGAGGCTCAGAGAGCAGATGCAGAGAGTGATGCAGAGGCTCAAGAGAGATATATAAGAGAGGTTCAAGAGAGTGATCATCAAAAATCATCGAATTTAGTAATATTTTGACGTTTATCATCTCCCTTTTCCTTTATGTGATATAAACAAAATATCATAGAATTAGGCAATATTTTGCTGTTTTTTCACGTTTTTGTGAATTTCCAGTTTATTGGTATTAATTCATTAAATATATATGATAAAAATGATGCAAACGCATAATTGATTAGATAATAACCTTAAATACTTCATTTTCAATCAACTATTTGTTTCTCGTTAAAATACTTCATAAGATATTGAAAAGGGGAGAATTTCTCTTTTATTGCATATATCGACGTTTCAGCCGGATTAGAGCGGTTTTACGTGTACATCTTCCGTCGGTAATATAAACGGAAAATCAGGAACATTTTAGTTAATTCTAATGAAAACACATTGATTTTTATCATTTGTATTGGAAACAACATTGTCATATGTCTTTTCTTGGATCTAAATTAAACGAAACCTCGCGTTATGGTTCGAAGTTAAAATCCTCAAATTTGGTATAATAGGGACTTTTTCATGTTTTTCATGTAATTTGATATTACGTAAATATAATCATTTTTACCAATGTTTCGAGACTTTTTCGTGTAGTATTACGATATGTGATTTGGCCTTAAACTCTCAGAATTTCGCATAATATTGCATTTTAAGCAAGTTTTCTTGCATTTTGTTTCGTACTTAACATCATCGAATTTAGCAATATTTTGACGTTTATCATCCCCTTTTCCTTTATGTGATTTAAACAAAATATCATCGAATTAGGCAATATTTTGCCGTTTTTCAACGTTTTTGTGAATTTTCAGTTTATTGGTATTAATTCATTAAATATACGATAAAAATTATGCAAACACGTAATTGATTAGAAATTAACCTTAAATACCTCATTTTCAATCAAATATTTGTTTCTCGTTAAAATACTCAGTAAGATATTGAAAAGGGGAGAAGTTCGGTTTTTATTGCATATATCGACGTTTCAGCTGGAATTGAACGGTTTAACGTGTATATATTCCATCGGTAATATAAACAAAAAATCAGGAACATTTTAGGTAATTCTAATGAGAACACATTGATTTTTATCATTTGTATTGGAAGCAACATTGCCATACGTCTTTTCTTGGGTCTAAATAATACGAAACCTCGCTCTATGATTTGAAGATAAAATCCTCAAATATGGTAAAATAGTGACTTTTTTCAGGTTTTTCATGTGGTGTGATTTTACGTAAATATATTCGTTTTTACCAATATTTCGATACTACTTCATGTTTTCTCACGATATGTGATTTGGCCTTCAAATATCAGAATTTCGCATAATATTGCATTTTAAGCAAGTTTTCTTGCATTTTGTTTTGTACTAAAAATCATCGATTTTAGTAATATTTTGACGTTTATCATTCCCCTTTTCCTTTATGTAATTTAAACAAAATATCATCGAATTAGGCAATATTTTGCTGTTTTTCCACGTTTTTGTTAAATGTTTTGTTTTGTTTTCATTAAATATGTATGATAAAAATGATGCAAAACACATAATTGATTAGAAATTAACCTTAAATACTTCATTTTCATTTCTGTTTTGAAACAGAATTTCTGCTTTTATTGCATATATCGACGTTTCAGCCGGATTAGAGCGGTTTTACGTGTACATCTTCAGTCGGTAATATAAGCGGAAAATCAGGAATATTTTTGTTAATTGTAATGGAAACACATTGATTTTTATCATTTGTATTGGAAACAACATTGTCATATGTCTTTTCTTGGATCTAAATAATACGAAACCTCGCTCTTTGATTTGAATTTAAAATCCTCAAATATGGTAAATAATGATTTTTTTCACGTTTTTCATGTGGTGTGATTTTACGTAAATATATTCGTTTTTACCAATATTTCGATACTACTTCATGTTTTCTCACGATATGCGATTCGGCCTTCAAATCTCAGAATTTCGAATAGTATTGCATTTTAAGCAAGTTTTCTTGCATTTTGTTTCCTACTAAAAATCATCGAATATAGTAATATTTTGACGTTTATCATCCCCCTTTTCCTTTATTGTGATATAAAGAAAATATAATCGAATTAGGCAATATTTTGCTGTTTTTTCCACGTTTTTATTGAATTTCCAGTTTATTGGTATTAATTCATTAAATATACGTTAAAAATAAAACAAACACATAATTGATTAGATAATAACCTTAAGTACTTCATCTTCAATCATCTATTTGTTTCTCGTTGAAATACTGGGTAAGATATTGAGGAGGGGAGAAGTTCGGTTTTTATTGTATATATCGACGTTTCAGCCGGAATAGAGCGGTTTTACGTGTATACCTTCCATCGGTAATATAAACGGAAAATCAGGAACATTTTAGTTCATTCTAATGAAAACACATTGTTTTTATCATTTGTATTGGAAACAACATTGTCATATGTCTTTTCTTGGATCTAAATTATACGAAACCTCGCTTTATGATCCGAAGTTAAAATCCTCAAATTTGGTATAATAATGACTTTTTCACGTTTTTTATGTAGTTTGATATTACGTAAATATATTCATTTTACCAATATTTCGATACTATTTCATGTAGTATCACGACATGTGATTTGGCCTTCAAATCTTAGAATTTCACATAATATTGCATTTTAAGCATGTTTTCTTGCATTTTGTTTCGTACTAATAATCATCGAATTTAGTAATATTTTTACGTTTATCATCCCCCTTTTCCTCTATGTGATTTAAAAAAATATAATCGAATTAGGCAATATTTTGCCGTTTTTCCACGTTTTTCTGAATTTTCAGTTTATTGGTATCAATTCATTAAATATACGATGAAAATGATGCAAACACATAATTGATTAGAAATTAACCTTAAATACTTCATTTTCAATCAACTAATTGTTTCTCGTTAAAATACTGAGTAAGATATTGAAAAGGGGAGAAGTTCGATTTTTATTGCATATATCGACGTTTCAGCCGGAATACAGCGATTTTACGTGTACATCTTCCATCGGTAATATAAACGGAAAATCAGGAACATTTTAGTTCATTCTAATGAAAACACATTGTTTTTTATCATTTGTATTGGAAACAACATTGTCATATGTCTTTTCTTGGATCTAAATTATACGAAACCTCGCGTTATGATCCGAAGTTAAAATCCTCAAATTTGGTATAATAGTGACTTTTTCACATTTTTTATGTAGTTTGATATTACGTAAATATATTCATTTTACCAATATTTCGATACAATTTCATGTAGTATCACGATATGTTATTTGGCCTTCAAATCTTAGAATTTCACATAATATTGCATTTTAAGCCTGTTTTCTTGCATTTTGTTTCGTACTAATAATCATCGAATTTAGTAATATTTTTACGTTTATCATCCCCCTTTTCCTCTATGTGATTTAAACAAAATATCATAGAATTAGGCAATATTTTGCTGTTTTTCCACGGTTTTGTGAATTTCCAGTTTATTGGTATTAATTCATTAAATATATGTGATAAAAATGATGCAAACACATAATTGATTAGATAATAACCTTAAATACTTCATTTTCAATCAACTATTTGTTTTTCGTTAAAATACCTGATAAGATATTGAAAAGGGGAAAATTTCTCTTTTATTGCAAATATCGACGTTTCAGCCGGAATAGAGCGGTTTTACGTGTACATCTTCCGTCGGTAATATAAACGGAAAATCAGGAACATTTTAGTTAATTCTAATGAAAACACATTGATTTTTATCATTTGTATTGGAAACAACATTGTCATATGTCTTTTCTTGGATCTAAATAATACGAAACCTCGTTCTATGATTTGAAGTTAGAATCCTCAAATATGGTAAAATTGTGACTTTTTTCACGTTTTTCATGTGGTGTGATTTTACGTAAATATATTCGTTTTACCAATATTTCGATACTACTTCATGTTTTCTCACGATATGTGATTCGGCATTCAAATCTCAGAATATCGCATAATATTGCATTTTAAGCATGTTTTCTTGCATTTTGTTTCGTACTAAAAATCATCGAATTTAGTAATATTTTGACGTTTATCATCCCCCTTTTCCTTTATGCGATACAAAGAAAACATCATCGAATTAGGCAATATTTTGCTGTTTTTTCCACGTTTTTATTGAATTTCCAGTTTATTGGTTTATTCATTAAATATACGATAAAAATTATATAAACACATAATTGATTAGATAATAACCTTAAATACTTCATCTTCAATCATCTATTTGTTTCTCGTTGAAATACTGAGTAAGATATTGAAAAGGGGAGAAGTTCGGTTTTTATTGCATATATCGACGTTTCAGCCGGAATAGAGCGGTTTTACGTGTATATTTTCCATCGGTAATATAAACGGAAAATCAGGAACAATTTAGTTCATTCTAATGAAAACACATTGTTTTTTATCATTTGTATTGGAAACAACATTGTCATATGTCTTTTCTTGGATCTAAATTAAACGAAACCTCGCGTTATGATTCGAAGTTAAAATCCTCAAATTTGGTATAATAGGGACTTTTTCATGTTTTTCATGTAATTTGATATTACGTAAATATATTCATTTTTACCAATATTTCGAGACTTTTTCATGTAGTATTACGATATGTGATTTGGCCTTAAACTCTCAGAATTTCGCATAATATTGCATTTCAAGCAAGTTTTCTTGCATTTTGTTTCGTACTAAACATCATAGAATTTAGCAATATTTTGACGTTTATCATCCCCTTTTCCTTTATGTGATTTAAACAAAATATCATCGAATTAGGCAATATTTTGCCGTTTTTCAACGTTTTTATGAATTTTCAGTTTATTGGTATTAAATCATTAAATATACGATAAAAATGATGCAAACACGTAATTGATTAGAAATTAACCTTAAATACCTCATTTTCAATCAACTATTTGTTTCTCGTTAAAATAATCAGTAAGATATTGAAAAGGGGAGAAGTTCGGTTTTTATTGCATATATCGACGTTTCAGCTGGAAGTTAACGGTTTAACGTGTATATATTCCATCGGTAATATAAACAAAAAATCAGGAACATTTTAGGTAATTCTAATGAAAACACATTGATTTTTATCATTTGTATTGGAAGCAACATTGTCATACGTCTTTTCTTATATTACCGATGGAAGATGTACACGTAAAACCGCACAATTCCGCCTGAAACGTCGATATATGCAATAAAAGCCAAACTTCTCCCCTTTTCAATATCTTACTCAGTATTTCAACGAGAAACAAATAGATGATTTGTTAATATTAATATTTCGATGATAATATTTCGATACTATTTCATGTAGTATCACGATATGTGATTTGGCCTTCAAATCTTAGAATTTCGCATATTATTGCATTTTAAGCAAGTTTTCTTGCATTTTGTTTCGTACTAAAAATCATCGAATTTAGTAATATTTTGACGTTTATCATCTCCCTTTTCCTTTATGTGATATAAACAAAATATCATAGAACTAGGCAATATTTTGCTGTTTTTCCACGTTTTTGTGAATTTCCAGTTTATTGGTATTAATTCACTAAATATACGATAAAAATGATGCAAACTATGATTAATTGATTGCAAAATTGATGATGCAAATTGATTAGATAATAACCTTAATAAACCTCATTTTCAATCAACTATTTGTTTCTCGTTAAAATACTGAGAAACATATTGAAAAGGGGAGAAGTTCGGTTTTTATTGCATATATCGACGTTTCAGCCGGAATTGAAAGGTTTTACGTGTACATTTTCCATCGGTAATATTAACGGAAAATCAGGAACATTTTAGTTCATTCTAATGAAAACACATTGATTTTTATCATTTGTATTGGAAACAACATTGTCATATGTCTTTTCTTGGATCTAAAAATATACGAAACCTCGCTTTATGATTCGAAGTTAAAATCCTCAAATTTGGTATAATAGTGACTTTTTCACGTTTTTATGTAGTTTGATATTACGTAAATATATTAATTTTACCAATATTTCGATACTATTTCATATAGTATCGTGATATGTGATTTGGCCTTCAAATCTCAGAATTTCCCATAATACAGCATTTTAAGCATGTTTTCTTGCATTTTGTTTCGTACTAAAAATCATCGAATTTAGTAATATTTTGACGTTGATAAGAGATTGAAAAGAGTGATGCAGAGGCTCTAGAGAGTGATGCAGAGGCTCAAGAGAGTGATGCAGAGGATCATGAGCGTGATGCAGAGACTCATGAGAGTTATGCAGAGGCTCAAGAGAGTGATGCAGAGGCTTACGTGAGTGATGCAGATGATCAAGAGAGGGATGAAGATGCTTAAGAGAGTGATGAAGAGGCTGAAGAGAGTGTTGCAGAGGCTTAAGAGAGGGATGCAGAGGCTCAATAGAGTGATGAAGAGACTCAAGTCAGTGATGCAGAGGCTCAAGAGAGTGATGCAGAGGCTTTAGAGAGGGATGCAGAGGCTCAAGAGAGGGATGCAGAGGCTCAAGAGAGGGGTGCAGGGGCTCAAGAGAGGGATGCAGAGGCTCAAGTGAGGGAAGCAGAGGCTGAAGTGAGGGAAGCAGAGGCACAAGAGAGGGATAAAATGGTAAAATGAATATATTTACGTAATATCAAACTACATAAAAAACGTGAAAAAGTCACTATTATACCAAATTTGAGGATTTTAACTTCGAATCATAAAGCGAGGTTTCGTATTATTTAGATCCAAGAAAAGACATATGACAATGTTGTTTCCAATACAAATGATAAAAATCAATGTGTTTTCATTAGAATGAACTAAAATGTTTCTGATTTTTTGTTTATATTACCGATGGAATATATACACGTTAAACCGTTCAATTCCAGCTGAAACGTCGATATATGCAATAAAAACCGAACTTCTCCCCTTTTCATTATCTTACTGAGTATTTTAACGAGAAACAAATAGTTGATTGAAAATGAGGTATTTAAGGTTAATTTCTAATCAATTACGTGTTTGCATCATTTTTATCGTATATATAATGAATTAATAACAATAAACTGAAAATTTACAAAAACGTGGAAAAACTGAAAAATATTGCCTAATTCGATGATATTTTGTTTATATCACATAAAGGAAAAGGGAGAAGATAAACGTCAAAATATTACTAAATTCGATGATTTTTAGTACTAAACAAAATGCAAGAAAACTTGCTTAAAATGCAATATTATGCGAAATTCTGAGATTTGAAGGCCAAATCACATATCGTCATACTACATGAAACAGTATCGAAATATTGGTAAAAATATATATATTTAAGTAATATAAAACTACATGAAAAACGTGAAAAAAGTCACTATTATACCAAATTTGAGGATTTTACTTTGATTCATAAAGCGAGGTTTCGTATTATTTAGATCTATGAAAAGACATATGACAATGTTGTTTCCAATACAAATGATAAAAATCAATGTGTTTTCATTAGAATTAACTAAAATGTTCCTGATTTTCCGTTTATATTACCGATGGAAGATATACACGTAAAACCACTCTATTCCGGCTGAAACGTCGATATATGCAATAAAAACCGAACTTCTCCCCTTTTCAATATCTTACTAAGTATTTTAAAGAGAAACATATAGTTTATTGAAAATGAAGTATTTAAGGTTAATTTCTAATCAATTATGTGTTTGCATCATTTTTGTCATACATATTTAAAGAATTAATAACAATAAACTGAAAATTTACAAAAACGTGGAAAAACAGAAAAATATTGCCTAATTCGATGATATTTTGTTTATATCACATAAAGGAAAAGGGAGATGATAAACGTCAAAATATTACTAAATTCGATGATTTTTAGTACTAAACAAAATGCAAGAAAACTTGCTTAAAATGCAATATTATGCGAAATTCTGAGATTTTAAGGCCAAATCACATATCGTAATACTACATGAAATAGTATCAAAATATTGGTAAAAAGAATATATTTACGTTATATCACACTACATAAAAAACGTGAAAAAGTCACTATTATACCAAATTTGAGGATTTTAACTTCGAATCATGAAGCGAGGTTTCGTATTATTTAGATCCAAGAAAAGACATATGACAATGTTGTTTCCTATACAAATGATAGAAGTCAATGTGTTTTCATTAGAATGAACTAAAATGTTCATGATTTTCCGTTAATATTACCGATGGAAAATGTACACGTAAAACCGCACAATTCCGGCTGAAACGTCGATATATGCAATAAAAACAGGATTTCTCCCCTTTTCAATATGTTTCTCAGTATTTTAACGAGAAACAAATAGTTGATTGAAAATGAGGTTTTTAAGGTTATTATCTAATCAATTATGTGTTTGCATCATTTTTATCGTATATATAATGAATTAATACCAATAATCTGAAAATTCACAGAAACGTGGAAAAACGGCAAAATATTGCCTAATTCGATGATATTTTGTTTAAATCACATAAAAGAAAAGGGGATGATAAACGTCAAAATATTACTAAATCGATTATTTTAGTACGAAACAAAATGCAAGAAACTTACTTAGAAATACAACATTTGCGAAATTCTGAGATTTGAAGGCCAAATCACATATCGTGAGAAAACATGAAGTAGTATCGAAATATTGGTAAAAACGAATATATTTACGTAAAATCACACCACATGAAAAACGTGAAAAAGTCACTAATTTACCATATTTGAGGATTTTAACTTCAAATCAAAGAGCGAGGTTTCGTATTATTTAGATCCAAGAAGACATATGACAATGTTGTTTCCAATACAAATGATAAAAATCAATGTGTTTTCATTAGAATGAACTAAAATGTTCCTGAATTTCCGTTAATATTACCGACGGAAAATGTACACGTAAAACCGCTCAATTCCGGCTGAAACGTCGATATATGCAATAAAAAGCGAACTTCTCCCCTTTTCAATATGTTTCTCAGTATTTTAACGAGAAACAAATATTTGATTGAAAATGAGGTATTTGATGTTATTATATAATCATTTATGTGTTTAAAGAGAGTGATGCAGAGGCTTAAGAGAGTGATGCAGAGGCTTAAGAGAGTGATGCAGAGGCTGTAGAGAGTGATGCAGAGGCTGAAGAGAGTGATGCAGAGGCTGTAGAGAGTGATGCAGAGGCTCAAGAGAGTGAGGCAGAGGCTCAAGGGAGTGATGCAGAGGATCATGAGAGTGATGCAGAGGCTCGAGAGAGTGACGCAGAGGCCTCTAGAGAGGGATTCAGAGGATTAAAAGAGTGATGCAGAGGCTGAAGAGAGTGTTGCAGAGGCTCAAGAGAGGGATGCAGAGGCTTAAGAGAGTGATACAGAGGCGTACGAGAGTGTTGCAGAGGCTTAAGAGGGGGATGCAGAGGCTTAAGAGAGTGATGCAGAGGCCCGAGAGAGTGATGCAGAGGATCAAGAGAGTGATGTAGAGGCTTAGGAGAGAGAGTGATGCAGAGGCTCAAGAGAGGGAATGACGCATCCCCTTTTCCTTTATGTGATTTAAACAAAATATCATCGAATTAGGCAATATTTTGCCGTTTTTTCCACGTTTTTGTGAATTTTCAGTTTTTTGGTATTAATTCATTAAATATACGATAAAAATGAAAAGGGGATATATTACCGATGGAAGATGTACACGTAAAACCGCTCTAAAAGACATATGACAATGTTGTTTCCAATACAAATGATAAAAATCAATGTGGTTTCATTAGAATGAACTAAAATGTTCCTGATTTTCCGTTTATATTACCGATGGAAGATGTACACGTAAAACCGCTCTAATCCGGCTGAAACGTCGATATATGCAATAAAAACCGAACTTCTCCCCTTTTCAATATCTTACTCAGTATTTCAACGAGAAACAAATAGATGATTGAAGATTAAGTATATAGGTTTATTATCTAATCAATTACGTGTGTGCATCATTTTTATCGTATATTTAATGAATTAATACCAAAATACTGAAAATTCACAAAAACGTGGAAAAACGGCAAAATATTGCCTAATTCGATGATATTTTGCTTAAATCACATAAAGGAAAAGGGGGATGATAAACGTCAAAATATTGCTAAATTCGATGATGTTTAGTTCGAAACAAAATGCAAGAAAACGTGCTTAAAATGCAATATTATGCGAAATACTGAGATTTGAAGGCCGAATCACATATCGTGAGAAAACATGAAGTAGTATCGAAATATTGGTAAAAACGAATATTTTTACGTAAAATCACACCACATGAAAAACGTGAAAAAAGTCACTATTTTACCATATTTGAGGATTTTAACTGCAAATCATAAAGCGAGGTTTCGTATTATTTAGATCCAAGAAAATACATATAACAATGTTGTTTCCAATACAAATGATAAAAATCAATGTGTTTTCATTAGGTTTACCTAAAATGTTCCTGATTTTCCGTTTATATTACTGACGGAAGATGTACACGTAAAACCGCACAATTCCAGCTGAAACGTCGATATATGCAATAAAAACAGAAATTCTCCCTTTTCAATATCTTACTCAGTATTTTAACGAGAAACAAATAGTTGATTGAAAATGAAGTATTTAAGGTTAATTTCTAATCAAATATGTGTTTGCATCATTTTTATCGTATAATTAATGAATTAATAAAAATAAACTGAAAATTTACAAAAACGTGGAAAAACAGCAAAATATTGCCTAATTCGATGATATTTTGTTTATATCACAAAAAGGAAAAGGGAGATGATAAACGTCAAATTATTACTAAATTCGATGACTCTTAGTACGAAACAAAATGCAAGAAAACTTGCTTAAAATGCAATATTATGCGAAAATCTGAGATATGAAGGCCAAATCACATATCTTGATACTTCATGAAATAGTATCGAAATATTGATAAAAATGAATAAATTTACGTAATATCAAACTACATGAAAAACATGAAAAAAGTCACTATTATTCCAAATTTGTGGATTTTAACTTCGAATCATAAAGCGAAGTTTCGTATTATTTAGATCCAAGAAAAGACATATGACAATGTTGTTTCCAATACAAATGATAAAAATCAATGTGTTTTCATTAGAATGAACTAAAATGTTCCTGATTTTCCGTATATATTACCGCTGGAAGATGTACACGTAAAACCGCACAATTCCGGCTGAAACGTCGATATATGCATCACGATTTGTGATTTGGCCATCAAATCTCAGATTTTCGCATAATATTGCATTTTAAGCAAGTTTTCTTGCATTATGTTTCGTACTAAAAATCATCGAATTCAGCAATATTTTGACGTTTATCATCCCCTTTTCCTTTATGTGATATAAACAAAATATCATCGAAATAGGCAATATTTTGCTGTTTTTCCGCGTTTTTGTGAATTTTCAGTTTATTGCTATTAATTCCTTAAATATACGATAAAAATGATGCAAACACATAATTGATAAGAAATTAACCTTAAACACTTCATTTTCAATCAACTATTTGTTTCTCGTTAAAATACAGAATAAGATATTGGAAAGGGGAGAAGTTCTGTTTTATTGCATATATCGACGTTTCAGCCGGATTAGAGCGGTTTTACGTGTACATCTTCCATCGGTAATTTAAACCGAAAATCAGGAACATTTTAGTTAATTCTAATGAAAACACATAGATTTTTATCATTTGTATTTGAAAACACTCTCTTGGGCCTCTGCATCCCTCTCTTGAGCCTCTGCATCCCTCTCTTAAGCTTCTGCATCACTCTCATAAGCCTCTGCATTACTCTCTTAAGCCTCTGCATCACCCGCTTAAGCCTTTGCATTACTCTCTTGAGCCTCTGCATCCCTCTTCTAAGCCTCTGCCTTACTCTCTTAAGCCTCTGCATCACTCTCTTAAGCCTCTGCATCACTCTCTTGAGATTCTGTATCTCTCTCTTGAGCCTCTGCATCACTCTCTTAAGTCTCTTCATCCCTCGTGAAGAGGGATGCCCATCCAGGCTACGAAGGGGCCTCGTAGCCTGGTGGATAGCGCGCAGCATTCGTAATTCTGTGGCGCGGGTTCGATTCCCGCACGAAGCAGAAACAAATGGGCAAAGTTTCTTTCACCCTGAATGCCCCTGTTACCTAGCAGTAAATAGGTACCTGGGAGTTAGTCAGCTGTCACGGGCTGCTTCCTGGGGGTGGAGGCCTGGTCGAGGACCGGGCCGCGGGGACACTAAAAAAAAAAAAGCCCCAAAATCATCTCAAGATAACCTCAAGAAGATCCCTCTCATGAGCCTCTGCAACACTCTCTTCAGCCTCTGCATCACTCTCCTAAGCCTCTGAATCCCTCTCTTGAGGCCTCTGCATAACTCTCTTGATTCTCTGCATCACTCTCGTAAGCCTCTGAATCACTCTCTCGAGCCTCTGCAACACTCTCTTGATCCTCTGCATCACTGAAAATATGCCAATTACTGAGTAAGGCGATGAATCACATTTTGCCCAGGCCATCCCTGCAGTTTTCAAAATATCCCAAACATAACCAATTCGACCCTTGAGCCATATTTTGGAGCCAACGTTTGGCTTTCTGCATGTATTCGCAGTTTGAAATTACGACTTTTCATACCGAAAATATGCCAATTACTGAAAGCGGCGATGGATAACATTTTGCCCAAACCCTCCCTGCAGTTTTCAAAATATCCTAAACGTCCCAAATTCGACGCTTGAGCCATATTTTGGAGCCAAATTCTGGCTCTCTACACGAATTTGCAGATTGAAATTGCGACTTTTTATCCCAAACATCCCAAATTTGACGCTTGAAAATAAGCCAATTACTGGAAGCAGCGATGGGTCACTTTTTGCCCAAACCCCCCCTGCAGTTTTCAATATATCCCAAACATCCCAAGATCGACGCTTGAGCCATATTTTGGAGCCAAATTATGCCAATTACTGAGAGCGGCGATGGGTCACATTTTTCCCAAACCCTTCCTGCAGTTTTCAAAATATCCGAAAACATCACTAATTCGACTCTTGAGCCATATTTTGGAGCCAAATTCTGGCTCTCTGCATATATTTGCAGGTTGAAATTACGACATTTTATACCGAAAATATGTTAATTACTGAGAGCAGCGATGGGTCACATTTTGCCCCCCCCCCCCCAGCACGTTTCAAAATATCCTAAACATCCCAAATTCGACCCTGGAGCCTTATTTTGGAGTCAAATTCTGGCTCTTTGCACGTATTCGCAGTTTGAAATTACGACTTTTTATACTGAAAATATGCCAATTACTGAAAGCAGCGATGCGTCACATTTTGCCCAAACCCCCTTGCAGTTTTCATATATCCCAAACATCCTAAATTCGACCCTTGGATTTTAGATTTTGGAGCCAAATTCTGGCTCTCTGCACGTATTCGCAGTTTGAAAATATGAATTTTTATAATGAAAATATGCCAATTACGGAAAGCGGCGATTTATCACATTATGCCCAAACCCTCCCTGCAGTTTTAAAAATATTCCAAACATCCCAAATTCGACCATTGAGCCATATTTTCTAGCCGAATTCAGGCTTTCTGCACGTATTCGCAGTTTGAAAAACTACTTTTTATACCGAAAATATGCCAATTACTGAAAGCGACGATAGTTCACATTTTGCCCAAACCCACCATTCAGTTTTCAAAAAATCCCAAGCATCCCAAATTCGACCCTTGAGCCACATTTTGGAGCCAAATTCTGGCTCTCTGCACATATTTGCATGTTGAAATTACGACATTTTATACCGAAAATATGTCAATTACTGAAAGCAGCGATGGGTCACATTTTGACCAAACCCCCCCTCCCCTTTGCAGTTTTCAAAATATCCCAAACATGCCAAATTCGACCTTTCAGCCATATTTTGGAGCCAAATTCTGGCTTTCTGCGCTTATTCGCTGTTTGAAATTACGAATTTTTATACCGAAAACATGACAATTACTGAAAGCGGCGATGGATAACATTTTGCCCAAACCCTCCCTGCAGTTTTCAAAATATCCCAAACATCCTAAATTCAACGCTTGAGCCATAATTTGGAACCAAATTCTGGCTCTCTGCACGTATTCGCAGTTTGAAATTACGACTTTTTATACCGAAAATATGCCAATTACTGAGAGCGGCGATGGATCACATTTTGAACAAACTTTCCCTGCAGTTTCTGAAATATCCCAAACATCCCAAATTCGACCCTTGAGAATTATTTTGGAGCTAAATTCTGGCTCTCTGAACGAATTCGCACTTTGAAATTGCGACTTTTTATACCGAAAACATGACAATTACTGAAAGCGGCGATGGATCACATTTTGCCCAAACCCTCCCTGCAGTTTTCAAAATATCCCAAACATCCCAAATTCGACGCTTGAGCCATATTTTGGAGCCAAATTCGGGGTCTCTGCACGTGTTCGCAGTTTGAAATTATTTCATTTTATACCGAAAATATGCCAATTACTGAGTGCGGCGTTGGATCACATTTTACCCAGGCCATCCCTACAGTTTTCAAAATATCCCAAACATCCCTAATTCGACCCTTGAGCCATATTTTGGAGCCAAATTCCGGCTCTCTGCACGTATTCGCAGTTTCAAATTACGAATTTTTATACCGAAAATATGCCAATTACTGAAAGCGGCGATGGATCACATTATCCCAAACCTTCCCTGCAGTTTCCAAAATATCCCAAATACCGCAAATTCAACGCTTGAGCCATAATTTGGAGCCAAATTCAGGCTCTCTGCACGTATTCGCAGTTTGAAATTACGACTTTTTATACCGAAAATATGCCAATTAATGAGAGCGGCGATGGATCACATTTTTCTCAAACCTTCCCTGCAGTTTTCGAAATATCACAAACATCCCAAATTCGACCCTTGAGAATTATTTTGGAGCTAAATTCTGGCTCTCTGAACGTATTCGCAGTTTGAAATTACGACTTTTTATAACGAAAACATGACAATTCCTGAAAGCAGCGATGGATCAAATTTTGCCCAAACCCTCCCTGCAGTTTTCAAAATATCCCAAACATCCCAAATTCGACGCTTGAGGTATATTTTGGAGCCAAATTCGGGGTCTCTGCACGTATTCTCAGTTTGAAATTACGACTTTTTATCCCAAATATCCATAATTTGACGCTTGAAAATAAGCCAACTACTGAAAGCAGCGATGGGTCACACTTTGCCCAAACCCCCCGGCAGATTGCATAATATCCCAAACATCCCAAATTCGACCCATGAGCTATATTTTGGAGCCAAATTCTGGCTCTCTGCACGTATTTGCTGTTTGAAATTACGACATTTTCTACCGAAAATAAGCCAATTACTGATTGCGACGATGGGACACATTTTGCCCAAACCCCCCTGCAGTTTTCCACATATCCCAAACATCCCAAATTTGACGCTTGAGCCATATTTTGGAGCCAAATTCGGGCTCTCTGCACGTAATAGCAGTTTGAAATTATTTCATTTTCTACCGAAAATATGCCAATTACTGAGTGCGGCGATGGATCACATTTTGCATAAAGCCGTCCCTGAAGTTTTCAAAATATCCCAAACATCCCAAATTCGACGCTTGAGCCATATTTTGGAGTTAAATTCTGGCTCTCTGCACATATTCGCAGTTTGAAATTACGAATTTATACACCGAAGATATGTCAATTACTGAGAGCGACGATAGGTCAAATTTTGCCCCCCCCCTGCAGTTTTCAAAATATCCCAAACATCCCAAATTCGACGCTTGAGCCATATTTTGGAGCCAAATTCGGGGTCTCTGCACGTGTTCGCAGTTTGAAATTATTTCATTTTATACCGAAAATATGCAAATTACTGAGTGCGGCGTTGGATCACATTTTGCCCAGAACATCCCTGCAGTTTTCAAAATATCCCAAACATCCCCAATTCGACCCTTGAGCCATATTTTGGAGCCAACGTTTGGCTTTCTGCATGTATTCGCAGTTTGAAATTACGACTTTTCATACCGAAAATATTCCAATTACTGAAAGCTTCGATGGATAACATTTTGCCCAAACCCTACCTGCAGTTTTCAAAATATCCTTCACATCCCAAATTCGACGCTTGAGCCATATTTTGGAGCCAAATTCGGGGTCTCTGCACGTGTTCGCAGTTTGAAATTATTTCATTTTATACCGAAAATATGCAAATTACTGAGTGCGGCGTTGGATCACATTTTGCCCAGAACATCCCTGCAGTTTTCAAAATATCCCAAACATCCCCAATTCGACCCTTGAGCCATATTTTGGAGCCAACGTTTGGCTTTCTGCATGTGTTCGCAGTTTGAAATTACGACTATCCATACCGAAAATATTCCAATTACTGAAAGCTTCGATGGATAACATTTTGCCCAAACCCTCCCTGCAGTTTTCAAAATATCCTACACATCCCAAATTCGACGCTTGAGCCATATTTTCGAGCCAAATTCCGGCTCTCTGCACGTATTAGCAGTTTGAAATTACGACTTTTTATACCGAAAATATGCCAATTACTGAAAGCGACGATAGATCACATTTTGCCCAAACCCACCATTCAGTTTTCAAAAAATCAAAAGCATCCCAAATTACACCCTTGAGCCATATTTTGGAGCCAAATTCTGGCTCTCTGCACATATTTGCAGGTTGAAATTACGACATTTTATACCGAAAATATGTCAATTACTGAAAGCAGCGATGGGTCACATTTCGCCCAATCCTCCCCCCCCCTGCAGTTTTCAATATATCCCAAACATCCCAAATTCGACGCTTGAGCCTTATTTTGGAGCCACATTCGGGCTCTCTGCTGGTATTCGCAGTTTGAAATTACGTCATATTATACCGAGAATATGCCAATTACTGAGAGCGGCGATGGGTCACATTTTGCCCAAACCCCCCTGCAGTTTTAAAAATGTCCCTAACATCCCAAATTCAACCTTTGAGCCAAATTTTGGAGCCAAATTGTGGCTCTCTGCACATATTCGCAGTTTGAAATTACGACTTTTTGTACCGATACTATGTGAATTACTGAGTGCAGCGATAGGTCACATTTTGCCCATACCCCTTCCTTGTAGTTTTCAAAATATCCCAATCATCCCAAATTCGACTATTGATAATTATTTTGGAGCCAAATTCTGGTTCTCTGCCAGTATTCGCAGTTTGAAATTACGAATTTTTATCCCAAACATCCCAAATTTGACGCTTGAAAATATGCCAATTACTGAAAGAAGCGATGGGTCCCATTTTGCCTAAACCCCTCTGCAGTTTGCAAAATATCCCAAACATGCCAAATTCGACCTTTGAGCCATATTTTGGAGCCAAATTCTGGCTTTCTGCGCTTATTCGCAGTTTGAAATTACGACTTTTTATACCGGAAATATGCCAACTACTGAAAGCGGCGATGGATCACATTTTGCCCAAACCCTCCCTGCAGTTTCCATAATATCTGCATCACTCTCTACAGCCTCTGCATCACGCTCTTCAGCCTCTGCATCACTCTGTTAAGCCTCTGCTTCCCTCTCTTGATCCTCTGCATCACTCACTTGATCCTCTGCATCACTCTTTTGATCCTCTGCATCACTCTTTTAAGCCTCTGCATCACTCTCTTGAGCCTCTGCATCACTCTCTTGATCCTCTGCATCACTCTCTTGAGCTTCTGCATCCCTCTCTTGAGCCTCTGCATCCCTCACTTGAGCCTCTGCATCACTCTCTTGAGCCTCTGCATCACTCTCTTGAGCCTCTGCATCACTCTCTTGAGCCTCTGCATCCCTCTTTTGATGCTCTGCATCACTCTCTTGAGCCTCTGCATCATTCTCTTGAGCCTCTGCATCCCTCCCTTAAGCCTCTACATCACTCTCTTGAGACTCTGCATCCCTCTCTTAAGCCTCTACATCGCTCTCTGGAGCCTCTGCATCTCTCTTTGGAGCCTCAGCATCCCTCTCTTGAGGGATGCTGAGGCTCGAGGCTCGAGAGAGTGATGCAGAGGCATGAAGAGAGGGATTCAGAGGCTTAAGAGAGTGATGCAGAGGCTGAAGAAAGTGTTGAAGAGGCTCAAGAGAGGGACGCAGTGGCTCAAGAGAGTGATGCAGAAGCTCAGGAGAGTTATGCAGAGTCTCAAGAGAGTGATGCAGAGGCATACGAGAGTGATGCAGAGGCATACGAGAGTGATGCAGATGATCAAGAGAGGGATGCAGAGGCTTAAGAGAATGATGCAGAGGCTGAAGAGAGTGTTGCAAAGGCTTAAGAGAGGGATGCAGAGCCTCAAGCGAGTGATGCAGAGGTTCAAGAGAGTGATGCAGAGGCTCAAGAGAATGATGCAGAGGCTTAAGAGAGGGATGCAGAGGCTCAAGAGAGGGATGTAGAGGCTCAAGAGAGTGATGCAGAGGCTTAAGTCTTGAGCCTCTGCATCCCTCTCTTAAGCCCTGCAACACTCTCCTCAGCCTCTGCATCAATATCTTAAGCCTCTGCATCTCTCTCTTAATCATCTGCATTACTCTCGTAAGCCTCTGCATCACTCTCATGAGCCTCTGCATAACTCTCTTCTGTTTCGGCATCACTCTCTTGAGCCTCTGCATCCCTCTCTTCAGTCTCTGCAACACTCTCTTCAGCCTCTGCATCACTCTCTTAGCCTCTGAATTCCTCTCTTGAGGCCTCTGCATCACTTTCTCGAGCTTCTGCATCACTCTCCTGATCCTCTGCATCAATCTCTTAAGCCTCTGCATCACTCTCTTGAAACTCTGCATAACTCACTTGAGCTTCTGCATCACTCTCTTCAGCCTCTGCATCACTCTCCTAATCCTCTGCTTCCCTCTCGTGATCCTCTGCATCACTCTTTTGAGCCTCGGCATCACTCTCTTAATCCTCTGGATCACTCTCTTGAGCCTCTGCATCACTCTCTTGAGTCTCTACATCACTCTCTTGAGCCTCTGCATCACTCTCTTCAGCCTTTGCATCACTCTCTTATGCCTCTGCATCCCTCTCTTGATCCTCTGCATCACTCTCTTGAGCCTCTGCATCATTCTCTTGAGAATCTGCATCCCTCTCTTAAGCCTCTATATCATTCTCTTGACCCACTGCATCACTCTGTTGAGCCTCTGCCTCACTCTCGTAAGCCTCTGCATCTCTCTCTTCAGCCTTTGCATCACTCTCTGGAGCCTCTGCATCCCTCTCTTGAGCCTCTGCATCACTCCCATGACCCTCTGCACCCCTCTCTTGTGCCTCTTTATTCCTCACTTGAGCCTCTGCATCACTCTCTTGAACTCCTGCATCCCACACATGAGCCTCTGCATCCCTCACTTGAGCCTTTGCATCACTCTCTTAAGCCTCTGCATCCCTCTCTTGAGCCTCTGCATCACTCTCTCGAGCCTCTGCATCACTCTCTTGAGCCTCTGCATCACTCTCTTGAGCCTCTGCATCACTCTCTTAAACCTCTGCATCCCTCTCTTGATCCTCTGCATCACTCTCTTGAGCCTCTGCATCATTCTCTTTAGCCTCTACATCCCTCTCTTAAGCCTCTATATCATTCTCTTGAGCCCATGCATCACTCTCCTGAGCCTCTGCATCAGTCTCTTAAGCCTCTGCATCTCTCCCTACAGCCTCTGCATCACTCTCTTGATCCTCTGCATCACTCTCTTGAGCCTCTCTATCATTCTCTTAAGCCTCTGCATCCCTCTCTTGAGCCTCTGCAACACTCTCAAGTGCCTCTGCATCTTTCTCTTGTGCCTCTGCATCCCTCACTTTAGCCTCTGCATCCCTGACTTTAGCCTCTGCATCCCTCTCTTGAGCCTCTGCATCCATCTCTTGAGCCTCTGCATCCCTCTCTTAAGCCTCTGCATCACTCTTGAGCCTCTCCATTACTCTCTTGAGCCCCTGCATCCCTCTCTTGAGCTTCTGCATCACTCTCTTGAGCCTCTGCATCACCGAATTAGGCCATTATCATCAAATGAGGCCATATTTTGCCTTTTTCCATGTTTTTGTGAATTATCAGTTTATTGTTATTAATTTATTATATATACGATAAAAATGATTTATTTAAATAAATAAAATTTATTATTTTTAAATAAATATTATTTATTTAAATAAATAAATAAAATATATAAAAATTTTATATTTATAAATATATATATTTAAATATTGATCTGTATGGATATGGACCCTGTGGGCCAGGAGGTCATCTGTGTCCCCTCAGATGGTCTCCCTTATCACAGTTTGTGTCTATGGATGTGTGTGAGTGTGTGAGTGTGGGGACCGACCTGTGAGATTTATATTTATTTAATTTATATGAATTTATATTTACGTTAATTTATATACTTCGATAGAAATTTGTATAATGATAAGTGGACTGTATTTCTGCAATAATCTCTTAATCTCACAAATCGATCCTTTACACATTAGGGGGGGTTATTAAATTAATATATATGCAGCCAATCAAACTACAGTAATAGCTACATACATTGATGAGGTTCCTTATCTTATAGTACAGCAGGTTAGTCCACCAGGTATAACTAGGGTGTAGACACCAAATTATCCTCTTTGAGGTAGCTTCCATATCACCCAGTAACTGGTGCACAAATCTTGCATCCTCGTCTTGACCTGTCAAAAGTGCGCTAGCTGTGAAGCCAGATACCTATATATGACAAGTATATCAGAGAAAACAGTACAGTACATGGAACATGAAGACCTGGCTTAATTACCTTTAGTTTGAGGCGATTTCGCGATCTAACCGGCTCACCCTATATCCTGACATTAATGGCCATAAATGAATGATAAACGGGTTTCGGATAGACACTTAACTTGTATTTGTAGACAGCGTGTTGACAATGGTACACCTTTGGGTTCCATAACACTACGTCCAAGTAAATTTAACAGGAGCCGAATTTGCTCCCGTGTGAGCCTCTGGTCTCAATATACAATGGCTGTTTAACACTCCATGCTATTGACGTTACTGGCCGACATTGTCCAGAATGATAGGAGCTAAATTTGCTCCACACGTCTCGGAGGTGACACAACAATGGCTGCCTCCTCCTCACTGACGCCTGGCCTACTTTGTCCAGATTTCAGAAAGTGATAGAAGGGTCACATTTACTCTACTTTAATATTGATAATTAAGTTAATTTATATAAGATGTTTTTATGATGGTAAAGTCCAAAGACTAATGTATTTAAGAATAATTCCCACCATAATAGGTGGTGAATTATAATAGTATGTGGTGATGATATCCCGTTTTCTATAGACGGTAATTCCACTACAAGTTACGTTTTCTATGGGTAACTTGTTGGTAATACAGCTATTATCTGTATGATTATTAAATGGTGTCGGATTTTCCGACATAATTCCCCAGGGGGCTGCTCACGGGTCGAAGTCCTATTTAGAACAGACGAACACCGATACTCCTCCTTCGAATTATAGTTAGTAATCACACATTTGTGCGTCTGTTCGTACAGGACGGATGTCCCGTACTAGAGTTGCAGGGGTTAGAAGTCTAATGCGATTTCATTTCCCTGTCAACTCTTGAAAGGCTAATATTCAAGCCTTATTACATATTATTTTACCCAGAAGACTGGATGTGATCAAATACTACAGTCAAGTATGATTCAGGGACTGCAGTGAGATCAGTGACATTAGATATAACTTGAAGTTTCTTCAGGTAACTGGTCACTGATATATGAACACTGAGGCCCATGGAATACATCTTGATTAAATAATAAATGTATCAAATCAGTCATCAGATTTATTGGGGTTTTAATTTAGTTAATTGATTCAGAAGATTGAATAGCTCATCATTAAAGTAAAGTATGGTTCTGAGACTGCAGTGGGTTCAGTGACATTGGTCGCAGTGACTTGTAGCTGTTTTAGGCTACTGTTCACTGATTTGCCACTGAGGCCTCATGAACTCATCTTCAGCTTCAAATGATGATACTAACATCAAGCTCTGTTGGTATAGTCAGCTGTAATCTCCTTAGTATAATGCTACTGGAGAAATATAATCAGCTGACAAATTTAGATTCTATTGGTATTGTTTATCTGCAGGCATAGGTCTCCTCAGGCTTGATACTGGGCCTGAGAGTAATTTACCTCCTGCAGAGTTTAACATGGTTATACCCTGATATTTAGTAGGGCTACCAATGAATTGATGGTAGTAGTCTGTCCCCACAAGGACAGCCATTTGGCATTTGATTTGCTCAAATTTACCTGCAGCTGCTTGATAATAGCTTTCCAGGTCAGCATAATCAACTGTTGATTGTTGTGACAAATCTTCACATTTCTTGATCTGTCTTGTTAAATGGCCTTTAAGACCTGCAAGGGTTCTTTTCATTCTCCCTGCATTATCCATACTGGCTAGTTGGTGAAGCCTTGTGGGACTTGTACTTGGGTCGCTCATGATACTGAACAAGCACTGATGGTAGCCTAGGGTAAAATTTCTGCACTCACTAGGCTGTAATCCTACCTCTACTAGAGGTTAGCACTTAAAATTAATACACATTATATATATACAATCATACACACTAATGATTTGAGTGATAAACCAGTGTCACTGGAAGTACCTTTAGGTTAGCTCTTCTATATCACCCTAGGATGGTAGAGACACTAATTAATCACTCAAAGGTGAAATGATCATAAGTAAATTATTATATATACAACTCAACTCGAGTTGATAAAAATTACACCCAAAATAGGGTCTGGACCATTCATTAATGGTGTTAGGTTATTCAATATAGTACAACTGACTATGGTAATAATGGGACTAGGATGAACGATAATAGTTCAACTAGTCAATGGTTTTATCCTACCCTGTTGTGGGTTGGCAATTAGTAAATATTATACTGTGATCACTAGTGCAATTTATATTAAATAATTCTCTATTTTGGAGAAATAATATACACAATTATTGATAATAGCCTCTTAATTAGCCTCTATGAAACTTCTAATATTATCTAGAAGTATTAAATATTATTAGTGACCTCGCGAAATAAACTCCACAAAATTCGCGGATAATCTCTCGCGAAATGTAACACCACGAAATCCGTGAACAATCTCGCGACACAGTCACTAATTTGGCTGGCTTCTAAATTAGCGCTGTCATTTCACGAAATAACACGCCACCAAATATCTGTGGGTGTGCATGAAACCGCTGACGAAGCTGAACTGGGCTGAGGGAGGCTCCTGTGCTCCCTCGAGGCTACGCTTCCGTCTTGACTGCTGGCCTTTGTTTAAATCACACTGCACTAGTATATTTAATGAATCCACTGGTTAACTGGTTCATCCGGTACTAAGATGACCAAATGTGGGTTCAAAGGACCAAATATTCCGGTTCCGAAGGTCCAAATAATTCGGTTTCGAAGGACCAAATAATGTGGGGACCGACCTGTGAGATTTATATTTATTTAATTTATATGAATTTATATTTACGTTAATTTATATACTTCGATAGAAATTTGTATAATGATAAGTGGACTGTATTTCTGCAATAATCTCTTAATCTCACAAATCGATCCTTTACACATTAGGGGGGGTTATTAAATTAATATATATGCAGCCAATCAAACTACAGTAATAGCTACATACATTGATGAGGTTCCTTATCTTATAGTACAGCAGGTTAGTCCACCAGGTATAACTAGGGTGTAGACACCAAATTATCCTCTTTGAGGTAGCTTCCATATCACCCAGTAACTGGTGCACAAATCTTGCATCCTCGTCTTGACCTGTCAAAAGTGCGCTAGCTGTGAAGCCAGATACCTATATATGACAAGTATATCAGAGAAAACAGTACAGTACATGGAACATGAAGACCTGGCTTAATTACCTTTAGTTTGAGGCGATTTCGCGATCTAACAGGCTCACCCTATATCCTGACATTAATGGCCATAAATGAATGATAAACGGGTTTCGGATAGACACTTAACTTGTATTTGTAGACAGCGTGTTGACAATGGTACACCTTTGGGTTCCATAACACTACGTCCAAGTAAATTTAACAGGAGCCGAATTTGCTCCCGTGTGAGCCTCTGGTCTCAATATACAATGGCTGTTTAACACTCCATGCTATTGACGTTACTGGCCGACATTGTCTAGAATGATAGGAGCTAAATTTGCTCCACACGTCTCGGAGGTGACACAACAATGGCTGCCTCCTCCTCACTGACGCCTGGCCTACTTTGTCCAGATTTCAGAAAGTGATAGAAGGGTCACATTTACTCTACTTTAATATTGATAATTAAGTTAATTTATATAAGATGTTTTTATGATGGTAAAGTCCAAAGACTAATGTATTTAAGAATAATTCCCACCATAATAGGTGGTGAATTATAATAGTATGTGGTGATGATATCCCGTTTTCTATAGACGGTAATTCCACTACAAGTTACGTTTTCTATGGGTAACTTGTTGGTAATACAGCTATTATCTGTATGATTATTAAATGGTGTCGGATTTTCCGACAGTGAGTGTGAGTGTCACTGTGAGTGTCCGGGTGAGTGTGGGTGTCCCTGTGAGTGTCCGGATGATTATGTGTCCGGTTACATCTGTGGTTTCAGGAGGCCATCTGTGTCCCCTCAGATGGCCCCTTATCACAGTCTATGGATGTGTGTGTGTGAGTGTCCCTGTGAATGTTCGGATAAGTGTGTGTGTGTGTGTGTGTGTGTGTGAGTGTCCGGATTTATGTGAGGTTTGGTTTCAGGAACCATTTGTGTCCATACTCCCCCAAATCTCCTCCCTTATTCCCACCGTGGGTTCGAATCCCAGGTGATTAGACCTACCCTAGGTCTATGAATCCAAGGTATCCATCCGTGGGCCCAACGGATTTCACCCCTTCTCCACTTTCCTAGGGCCAGGCCAGTTCCAGCTATCCAGGGAACCTGTCGAAACAGAGGCAGCTACAGGAGGGGACACACAAATATTTGTGCCCTGCAGTTACACAGCCGTTCCGACAGGCTCGATCGCAATCTATCCAGATGAGAACACGTTCTCCTCCGACTAGACCACGCTGGAGTCGCTGTATGTTTAAAATTTGGTTCCTTTATTTATAGTTAGTATTTTTGGTGTATTAATTGATTTGTTTTATATTTTTAATGACTTAGGTAGAGTGATTTAGGGAGTGGGGGGAGGTACTGGGGGAGGTGGTAGCGTGTGTAGTAGATTATACGAGATCGTGGTTAGTTAGTATTTATCTAGTTGTGTTCACCTAGTTGTTCTTGCGAGGGTTGAGCTCTGCTCTTTCGGCCCGCCTCTCAACTGTCAATCAATCAAT
>NW_027189801.1:20000-32500 GCF_040958095.1 Procambarus clarkii | reverse complement strand
CCTCTCACAAACCTGCTCATCCTCCATCCTTCTGCCCTTCCCACTCCCGCCCCTATCCCATCCCTCCCTTCCCATCGTCTTCCCTCTCGCCGCAGATCCATCCCTTCGTTCTCATTCCTTCCGACGCTTCTCACTGTCGCCCTTCCCTCTGTTTTTCCTCCCTCCCGTTGCTAGTCCTTTAGTCCGTTGAGCCTCTGCATCACTCTCTGGAGCCTCTGCATTACTCTCTTGAGCCTCTGCATCACTCTCTTAAGCCTCTGCATCTCTCTCTTCAGCCTCTGCATCACTCTCTTGAGCCTCTGCATCACTCACTTAAGCCTCTGCATCTCTCTCTTCAGCCTCTGCATCACTCTCTTTATCCTCTGCATCACTCTCTTAAGCCTCTGCATCACTCTCTTGAGCCTCTCCATTACTCTCTTGAGCCCCTGCATCCTTCTCTTGAGCTTCTGCATCACTCTCTTGAGCCTCTGCATCACCGAATTAGGCCATTATCATCAAATGAGGCCATATTTTGCCTTTTTCCATGTTTTTGTGAATTATCAGTTTATTGTTATTAATTTATTATATATACGATAAAAATGATTTATTTAAATAAATAAAAATTTTATTTTTAAATAAATATTATTTATTTAAATAAATAAATAAAATATATAAAAATTTTATATTTATAAATATATATATTTAAATATTGATCTGTATGGATATGGACCCTGTGGGCCAGGAGGTCATCTGTGTCCCCTCAGATGGTCTCCCTTATCACAGTTTGTGTCTATGGATGTGTGTCAGTGTGGAGTATGAGTGTCACTGTGAGTGTCCGGGTGAGTGTGGGTGTCCCTGTGAGTGTCCGGATGATTATGTGTCCGGTTACATCTGTGGTTTCAGGAAGCCATCTGTGTCCCCTCAGATGGTCTCCCTTATCACAGTCTATGGATGTGTGTGTGTGAGTGTCCCTGTGAATGTTCGGATAAGTGTGTGTGTGTGTGTGTGTGTGTGAGTGTCCGGATTTATGTGAGGTTTGGTTTCAGGAACCATTTGTGTCCCTACTCCCCCAAATCTCCTCCCTTATTCCCACCGTGGGTTCGAATCCCAGGTGATTAGACCTACCCTTCCCATCGTCTTCCCTCTCGCCGCAGATCCATCCCTTCCTTTTCCGACGCTTCTCACTGTCGCCCTTCCCTCTGTTTTTCCTCCCTCCCGTTGCTAGTCCTTTAGTCCGTTGAGCCTCTGCATCACTCTCTGGAGCCTCTGCATTACTCTCTTGAGCCTCTGCATCACTCTCTTAAGCCTCTGCATCTCTCTCTTCAGCCTCTGCATCACTCTCTTGAGCCTCTGCATCACTCACTTAAGCCTCTGCATCTCTCTCTTCAGCCTCTGCATCACTCTCTTTATCCTCTGCATCACTCTCTTGAGCCTCTGCATCACTCTCTTGAGCCTCTGCATCACTCTCTTGAGCCTCTGCATTACTCTTCTGCACCACTCTCTTAAGCCTCTGCATCTCTCTCTTCAGCCTCTGCATCACTCTCTTTAGCCTCTGCATCACTCTCTTGAGTCTCTGCATCACTCTCTTGAGCCTCTGCATCACTCTCTGGAGCCTCAGCATCTCTCTCTTGAGCCTCTGCATCACTCTCTTGAGCCTCTGAATCACTCTCTAGAGCCTCTGCATTCACTCTCTTGAGCCTCTGCATCACTCTCTGGAGCTTCAGCATCTCTCTCTTGAGCCTCTGCATCACTCTCTTGAGCCTCTGAATCACTCTCAAGAGCCTCTGCATCACTCTCATAAGCCTCTGCTTCCCTCTCTTGATCCTCTGCATCACTCTCTTGAGCCTCTGCATCGCTCTCTTGATCCTCTGCATCACTCTCTTCAGCCTCTGCATCCCTCTCTTGAGCCTCTGCATCACTCTCTTAAGCCTCTGCATCACTCTCTTGAGCCTCTGCATCACTCTCTTGATCCTCTGCATCACTCTCTTGAGCCTCTGCATCCCTCACTTGAGCCTCTGCATCCCTCACTTGAGCCTCTGGATCACTCTCTTGAGCTTCTGCATCACTCTCTTGAGCCTCTGCATCACTCTCCTGAGCCTCTGCATCCCTCTTTTGATCCTCTGCATCACTCTCTTGAGCCTCTGCATCATTCTCTTGAGCCTCTGCATCCCTCTCTTAAGCCTCTACATCACTCTCTTGGGACTCTGCATCCCTCTCTTAAGCCTCTACATCGCTCTCTGGAGTCTCTGCATCTCTCTCTGGAGCCTCAGCATCCCTATCTTGAGGGATGCTGAGGCTCGAGGCTCGAGAGAGTGATGCAGAGGCCTGAAGAGAGGGATTCAGAGGCTTAAGAGAGTGATGCAGAGGCTGAAGAAAGTGTTGAAGAGGCTCAAGAGAGGGACGCAGAGGCTCAAGAGAGTGATGCAGAGGCTCAGGAGAGTTATGCAGAGTCTCAAGAGAGTGATGCAGAGGCTTACGAGAGTGATGCAGATGATCAAGAGAGGGATGCAGAGGCTTAAGAGAATGATGCAGAGGCTGAAGAGATTGTTGCAGAGGCTTAAGAGAGGGATGCAGAGCCTCAAGCGAGTGATACAGAGGTTCAAGAGAGTGATGCAGAGGCTCAAGAGAATGATGCAGAGGCTTAAGAGAGGGATGCAGAGGCTCAAGAGAGGGATGTAGAGGCTCAAGAGAGTGATGCAGAGGCTTAAGTCTTGAGCTTCTGCATCCCTCTCTTCAGTCTCTGCAACACTCTATTCAGCCTCTGCATAACTCTCGTAAGCCTCTGAATCCCTCTCTTGAGGCCTCTGCATCACTCTCTCGAGCTTCTGCATCACTCTCCTGATCCTCTGCATCAATCTCTTCAGCCTCTGCATCACTCTCTTGAACCTCTGCATAACTCTCTTGAGCCTTTGCATCACTCTCTTCAGCCTCTGCATCACTCTCCTAATCCTCTGCTTCCCTCTCGTGATCCTCTGCATCACTCTCTTGAGCCTCGGCATCACTCTCTTAATCCTCTGGATCACTCTCTTGAGCCTCTGCATCACTCTCTTGAGCCTCTACATCACTCTCTTGAGCCTCTGCATCACTCTCTTCAGCCTCTGCATCACTCTCTTATGCCTTTGCATCCCTCTCTTGATCCTCTGCATCACTCTCTTGAGCCTCTGCATCATTCACTTGAGAATCTGCATCCCTCTCTTAAGCCTCTACATCATTCTCTTGACCCTCTGCATCACTCTGTTGAGCCTCTGCCTCACTCTCTTAAGCCTCTGCATCTCTCTCTTCAGCCTTTGCATCACTCTCTGGACCCTCTGCACCCCTCTCTTGTGCCTCTTTATTCCTCACTTGAGCCTCTGCATCCCTCTCTTGAGCCTCTGCATCATTCTCTTGAACTCCTGCATCCCACACATGAGCCTCTGCATCCTTCACTTGAGCCTTTGCATCACTCTCTTAAGCCTCTGCATCCCTCTCTTGAGCCTCTGCGTCACTCTCAAGAGCCTCTGCATCCCTTTCTTATGCCTCTGCTTTCCTCACTTGAGCCTCTGCATCCCTTTCTTGAGCCCCTGCATCCCTCTCTTGAGCCTCTGAATCACTCTGCTGAGCCTCTGCATCCCTCTCTTAAGCCTCTGCATCATTCTGTTGAGTCTCTGCATCACTCTCTTGAGCCTCTGCATCATTCTCTTCAGCCTCTGTATCCCTCTCTTAAGCCTCTGCATCATTCTCTTCAGCCTCTGCATCCTTCTCTTAAACCTCTGCATCATTCTCTTCAGCCTCTGCATTCCTCTCTGTAGCCTCTGCATCACTCTTATAAGCATCTGCATCGCTCTCGTAAGCCTCTGAATCACTCTGTTGAGCCTCTGCATCACTCTCTTGAGCCTCTCCATCACTCTTTTGAGCCTCTGCATCCCTCTCTTAAGCCTCTCCAACACTCTCTTCAGCCCCTGCACCACTCCCTTAAGCCTCTGCATCCCTTTTTTGAGCCTCTGCATCACTTTCTTAAGCCTCTGCATCCCTTTCTTGAGCCTTTGCATCACTCTGTTGAACTCCTGCATCCCTCTCCTGAGCCTCTGCGTCACTCTCAAGAGCCTCTGCATCCCTCTCTTGTGCCTCTGCATCCCTCACTAGAGCCTCTGCATTCGTCTGCTGAGCCCCTGCATCCCTCTCATGAGCCTCTGCATCCCTCTCATGAGCCTCTGCTAGGATATTTTGAAAACTGCAGGGAGGGTTTGGGCAAAATGTTATCCATCGCCGCTTTCAGTAATTGGCATATTTTCGGTATGAAAAGTCGTAATTTCAAACTGCGAATACATGCAGAAAGCCAAACGTTGGCTCCAAAATATGGCTCAAGGGTCGAATTGGTTATGTTTGGGATATTTTGAAAACTGCAGGGATGGCCTGGGCAAAATGTGATTCATCGCCTTACTCAGTAATTGGCATATTTTCAGTGATGCAGAGGATCAAGAGAGTGTTGCAGAGGCTCGAGAGAGTGATTCAGAGGCTTACGAGAGTGATGCAGAGAATCAAGAGACTCATGCAGAGGCTCGAGAGAGTTATGCAGAGGCCTCAAGAGAGGGATTCAGAGGCTTAGGAGAGTGATGCAGAGGCTGAAGAGAGTGTTGCAGAGGCTCATGAGAGGGATCTTCTTGAGGTTATCTTGAGATGATTTTGGGGCTTTTTTTTTTTTTAGTGTCCCCGCGGCCCGGTCCTCGACCAGGCCTCCACCCCCAGGAAGCAGCCCGTGACAGCTGACTAACTCCCAGGTACCTATTTACTGCTAGGTAACAGGGGCATTCAGGGTGAAAGAAACTTTACCCATTTGTTTCTGCTTCGTGCGGGAATCGAACCCGCGCCACAGAATTACGAATGCTGCGCGCTATCCACCAGGCTACGAGGCCCCTTCGTAGCCTGGATGGGCATCCCTCTTCACGAGGGATGAAGAGACTTAAGAGAGTGATGCAGAGGCTCAAGAGAGAGATACAGAATCTCAAGAGAGTGATGCAGAGGCTTAAGAGAGTGATGCAGAGGCTTAAGAGAGTAAGGCAAAGGCTTAGGAGAGGGATGCAGAGGCTCAAGAGAGTAATGCAGAGGCTTAAGCGGGTGATGCAGAGGCTTAAGAGAGTAATGCAGAGGCTTATGAGAGTGATGCAGAAGCTTAAGAGAGGGATGCAGAGGCTCAACAGAGGGATGCAGAGGCCCAAGAGAGTGTTTTCAAATACAAATGATAAAAATCTATGTGTTTTCATTAGAATTAACTAAAATGTTCCTGATTTTCGGTTTATATTACCGATGGAAGATGTACACGTAAAACCGCTCTAATCCGGCTGAAACGTCGATATATGCAATAAAACAGAACTTCTCCCCTTTCCAATATCTTACTCAGTATTTTAACGAGAAACAAATAGTTGATTGAAAATGAAGTGTTTAAGGTTAATTTCTAATCAATTATGTGTTTGCATCATTTTTATCGTATATTTAAGGAATTAATAGCAATAAACTGAAAATTCACAAAAACGTGGAAAAACAGCAAAATATTGCCTAATTCGATAATATTTTGTTTATATCACATTAAGGAAAAGGGGATGATAAACGTCAAAATATTGCTGAATTCGATGATTTTTAGTACGAAACATAATGCAAGAAAACTTGCTTAAAATGCAATATTATGCGAAAATCTGAGATTTGATGGCCAAATCACATATCGTGATACTACATGAAATAGTATCGAAATATTAGTAAAAATGAATATATTTGCGTAATATCAAACTACATGAAAAACGTGAAAAAAGTCATTATTATACCAAATTTGAGGATTTTAACTTCGAATCATAGAGCGACGTTTCGTATTATTTAGATCCAAGAAAAGACATATGACAATGTTGTTTCAAATACAAATGATAAAAATCTATGTGTTTTCATTAGAATTAACTAAAATGTTCCTGATTTTCGGTTTATATTACCGATGAAAGATGTACACGTAAACCCGTTCTAATCCGGCTGAAACGTCGATATATGCAATAAAAACAGAACTTCTCCCCTTTCCAATATTTTACTCAGTATTTTAACGAGAAACAAATAGTTGATTGAAAATGAAGTGTTTAAGGTTAGTTTCTAATCAATTATGTGTTTGCATCATTTTTATCGTATATTTAATGAAATAATAACAATAAACTGAAAATTCACAAAAACGTGGAAAAACGGCAAAATATTGCATAATTCGATGATATTTTGTTTTAATCACATAAAGGAAAAGGGGATGATAAAGGTAAAAATATTGCTAAATTCGATGATTTTTAGTACAAAACAAAATGCAAGAAAACTTGCTTAAAATGCAAAATTTGCGAAATTCTGAGATTTGAAGGCCAAATCACATATTGTGAGAAAACATGAAGTAGTATTGAAATATTGGTAAAAACGAATATATTTACGTAAAATCACACTACATGAATAACGTGAAGAAAGTCACTATATTACCATATTTGAGGATTTTAACTTCAAATCAGAGAGCGAGGTTTCGTATTATTTAGATCCAAGAAAAGACATGACAATGTTGTTTCAAATACAAATGATAAAAATCAATGTGTTTTCATTAGAATTAACTAAAATGTTCCTGATTTTCGTTTATATTACCGATGGAAGATGTACACGTAAAACCGCTCTAATCCGGCTGAAAAGTCGATATATACAATAAAAACAGAACTTCTCCCCTTTCCAATATCTTACTCTGTATTTTAACGAGAAACAAATAGTTGATTGAAAATGAAGTGTTTAAGGTTAATTTCTTATCAATTATGTGTTTGCATCATTTTTATCGTATATATAATGAATTAATAGCAATAAACTGAAAATTCACAAAAACGTGGAAAAACAGCAAAATATTGCCTAATTCGATGATATTTTGTTTATATCACATAAAGGAAAAGGGGATGATAAACGTCAAAATATTGCTGGATTCGATGATTTTTAGTACGAAACAAAATGCATGAAAACTTGCTTAAAATGCAATATTATGCGAAAATCTGATATATGAAGGCCAAATCACATATCGTGAGACTACATGAAATAGTATCGAAATATTAGTAAAAATGAATATATTTACGTAATATCAAACTACATGAAAAATGTGAAAAAAGTTATTATTATACCAAATTTGAGGATTTTAACTTCGAATCATAGAGCGACGTTTCGTATTTTTTAGACCATAGAAAAGACGTATAAAGATGTTGCTTCCTATTCAAATGATAAAAATCAAGTGTTTTCATTAAAATTAACTAAAATGTTCCTGATTTTCGGTTTATATTACCGATGAAAGATGTACACGTAAAACCGTTCTAATCCGGCTGAAACGTTGATATATGCAATAAAAACAGAACTTCTCCCCGTTTCAATATCTTACTCAGTATTTTAACGAGAAACAAATAGATGATTGAAAATGAAGTATTTAAGGTTATTTTCTGATCAATTATGTGTTTGCATAATTTTTTTCGTATATATAATGAATTATTAACAATAAACTGAAAATTCACAAAAACGTGGAAAAACGGCCTAATTCGATGATATTTTGTTTAAATCACAGAAAGGAAAAGGGGATGATAAAGGTCAAAATATTGCTAAATTCGGTGATTTTTAGTATTAAAGAAAATGCAAGAAAACTTGCTTAAAAATGCAAAATTTGCTAAATTCTGAGATTTGAAGGCCAAATCACATATCGTGAGAAAACATGAAGTAGTATTGATATATTGGTATAAACGAATATATTTACGTTAAATCCCACTACATGAATAACGTGAAAAAAGTCACTATATTACCATATTTGAGGATTTTAACTTCAAATCATAGAGCGAGGTTTAGTATTATTTAGATCAAAGAAAAGACATGACAATCTTGTTTCCAATACAAATGATAAAAATGAATGTTTTTTTATTAGAATTAACTAAAATGTTCCAGATTTTCCGTTTATATTACCGATGGAAGATGTACACGTAAAACCGCTCTAATCCGGCTGAAACGTCGATATATACAATAAAAACAGAACTTCTCCCCTTTCCAATATTTTACTCAGTATTTTAACGAGAAACAAATAGTTGATTGAAAATGAAGTGTTTAAGGTTAGTTTCTAATCAATTATGTGTTATATATCACTATATAAATTATGTGTATATATCAATCAATTATGTGTATATATCACTCTCTTAAGCCTCTGCATCACTCTCGTATACCTCTGAATCATTCTCTTGATCCTCTGCATCCCTCTCTTAAGCCTCTACATCATTCTCTTCCGCCTCTGCATCCCTCTCTTGAGCCTTTGCATCACTCTCTTGAGCCTTTGCATCCCTCTCGTGAGCCTCTGCATCACTCTCAAGTGCCTCTGCATCTTTCTCTTTTGCCTCTGCATCCCTCACTTTAGCCTCTGCATCCCTCTCTTGAGCCTCTGCATTCCCCTCTTGAGACTTTTCATCCCGCTCTTGAGCCTCTGCATCCCTCTCTTGAGCCTCTGCATCCCTCTCTTGGGCTTCTGCATCCGATCTATTTAGCCTCTGCATCCCTCTCTTTAGCCTCTGCATCACTCTCTTAAGCCACTGCATCACTCTCTTGATTCTCTGTATCACTCTCTTGAGCCTCTGCATCATACTCTTGAGCCTCTGCATCCCTCTCTTAAGCCTCTACATCAATCTCTTGAGCCCCTGCATCCATCTCTTGAGCCTCTGAATCCCTCGCTTGAGCCTCTGCATCCCTCTCTTAAGCCTCTGCATCACACTCTTAAGCCTCTGCATCACTCTCGTAAGCCTCTCAATCACTCTCTTGAGCCTTTGCATCACTCTCTTAAGCCTCTGCATCCCTAACTTGATCCTCTGCATCACTCTCTTGAGCCGCCTCTGCATCACTCTCTTAAGCCTCTGCTTCACTCTCGTAAGCCTCTGAATCACTCTCTTGAGCCTCTGCATCACTCTCTTGAGCCCCTGCACCCCTGTCTTGAGCCTCTGCATCACTCTCTTGAGCCTCTGCATCACCCTTTTAAGACTCTGCATCCCTCTTTTAAGCCTCTGCATCACTTTCTTAAGCCTCTGCCTAACTCTCTTAAGCCTCTGCATCACTCTCGAAAGCCTCTGAATCACTCTCTTGAGCCTCTGCATCCCTCTCCTGAGCCTCTGCATCACTCCCAAGAGCCTCTGCATCCCTCTCTTGTGACTATCCCTCACTTGAGCCTATGCATCCCTCTCTTGAGCCTCTGCATCACTCTCTTGAACTCCTGCATCCCTCACATGAGCCTCTGCATCCCTCACTTGAACCTTTGCATCACTCTCTTAAGCCTCTGCATCCCTCTCTTGAGCCACTGCGTCACTCTCAAGAGCCTCTGCAACCCTCTCTTGTGCCTCTGCTTCCCTCACTTGAGCCTTTGCATCCCTCTCTTGATCCCCTGCATCCCTCTCTTGAGCCTCTGCATCCCTCTCTCGAGCCTCTGCATCACTCTCGTAAGCCTCTGAATCACTCTGTTGAGTCTCTACATCACTCTCTTGAGCCTCTCCATCACTCTCTTGAGCCTCTGCATCTCTCTCTTAAGCCTCTGCATCATTCTCTTCAGCCTCTGCATCCCTCTCTTAGGCCTCTGCATCATTCTCTTCAGCCTCTGCATTCCTCTAATAAGCCTGAGCCTCTTGAGACTTTTCATCCCGCTGTATCATTCTCTTGCGCCATGTGATTCATGTCATTCTGATGATCACATGAATCATCAGGGGCGGAGGCTCAAGAGAATGATGCAGAGGCTCAAGAGAATAATGCAGAGGATCAAGAGAGGCATGCAGAGGCTCGAGAGAGTGATGCAGTGGCCTCAAGAGAGGGATTCAGAGGCTTAAAAGAGTGATGCAGAGGCTGCATTCTGATGTAGAGGCTAAAAGAGTGATGCAGAGGCTGCAAGACATCAGGAGTTTAAGAGGCTCAAGAGAGTGATACAGGGGATCAAGAGAATGATGTAGAGACTTACGAGAGGGATGTAGAGGCTCAAGAGAATGATGCAGAAGCTCAAGAGAGTGATGCAGAGGTTCAAGAGAGAAAGGCAGAGGCTAACGAGAGTGATGCAGAGGCTCAAGAGAGAAAGGCAGAGGCTTAAGAGAGTGATGCAGAAGCTCAAGAGAGTGATGCAGAGGCTCAAGAGAATAATGCAGAGGATCAAGAGAGGCATGCAGAGGCTTAAGAGAGCTATGCAGACGCTCAAGAGTGTGATGCAGAGGATCCAGAGAGTGATGCAGAGGCTCGAGAGAGTGATGCAGTGGCCTCAAGAGAGGGATTCAGAGGCTTAAAAGAGTGATGCAGAGGCTGAAGAGAGGGATGCAGAGGCTCAAGAGTATGATGCAGAGGCTCAAGAGAGTGATGCAGAGAATCAAGAGAGTGATGCAGAGGCTTAAGAGAGTGATGCAGAGGGTTAAGAGAAGGAGGCAGAGGCTCAATAGAGGAATGCAGAGGCCCAAGAGAGGGATGCAGAGGCTCAAGTGAGAGATGCAGAGGCTCACGTGAGGTATGCAGAGGCACAAGAGAGGGATGCAGAGGCTCTTGACAGTGATGCAGAGGCTCAAGAGAGGGATGAAGATGCTTAAGAGAGTGATGCAAAGGCTCATGAGAGTTATGCAGAGGCTCATGAGAGGGATGCAGAGGCTCATGAGAGGGATGCAGGGGCTCAGCAGACGAATGCAGAGGCTCTAGTGAGGGATGCAGAGGCACAAGAGAGGGATGCAGAGGCTCTTGAGAGTGACGCAGAGGCTCAGGAGAGGGATGCAGGAGTTCAACAGAGTGATGCAAAGGCTCAAGAAAGGGATGCAGAGGCTTAAGAAAGTGATGCAGAGGCTCAAAAAAGGGATGCAGAGGCTTAAGGGAGTGGTGCAGGGGCTGAAGAGAGTGTTGGAGAGGCTTAAGAGAGGGATGCAGAGGCTCAAAAGAGTGATGGAGAGGCTCAAGAGAGTGATGCAGAGGCTCAACAGAGTGATTCAGAGGCTTACGAGAGCGATGCAGATGCTTATAAGAGTGATGCAGAGGCTTAAGAGAGGGATGCAGAGGCTGAAGAGAATGATGCAGAGGCTCAAGAGAGTGATGCAGAGACTCAACAGAATGATGCAGAGGCTTAAGAGAGGGATGCAGAGGCTCAGCAGAGTGATTCAGTGGCTCAAGAGAGGGATGCAGGGGCTCAAGAAAGGGATGCAGAGGCTCAAGTGAGGAAAGCAGAGGCACAAGAAAGGGATGCAGAGGGTCTTGAGAGTGACGCAGAGGCTCAAGAGAGGGATGCAGAGGCTTAAGAGAGTGATGCAAAGGCTCAAGTGAAGGATGCAGAGGCTCATGTGTGGGATGCAGGAGTTCAAGAGAATGATGCAGAGGCTCAAGA
Source organism: Procambarus clarkii (assembly GCF_040958095.1). Classification (NCBI taxonomy): domain Eukaryota; kingdom Metazoa; phylum Arthropoda; class Malacostraca; order Decapoda; family Cambaridae; genus Procambarus; species Procambarus clarkii. The sequence continues at coordinate 21,156 of NW_027189801.1, read as the reverse complement.
GAGGGATGCAGAGGCTCAAGTGAGGAATAAAGAGGCACAAGAGAGGGGTGCAGAGGGTCCAGAGAGTGATGCAAAGGCTGAAGAGAGAGATGCAGAGGCTTAAGAGAGTGAGGCAGAGGCTCAACAGAGTGATGCAGAGGGTCAAGAGAATGATGTAGAGGCTTAAGAGAGGGATGCAGATTCTCAAGTGAATGATGCAGAGGCTCATGAGAGTGATGCAGAGGATCAAGAGAGGGATGCAAAGGCATAAGAGAGTGATGCAGAGGCTGAAGAGAGTGATGCAGAGGCTCAAGAGAGTGATGTAGAGGCTCAAGAGAGTGATGCAGAGGCTCAAGAGAGTGATCCAGAGGATTAAGAGAGTGATGCTGAGGCTCAAGAGAGTGATGCAGAGGATCACGAGAGGGAAGCAGAGGATTAGGAGAGTGATGCAGAGGCTGAAGAGAGTGATGCAAAGGCTCAAGAGAGTTATGCAGAGGTTCAAGAGAGTGATGCAGAGGCTGAAGAGATTGATGCAGAGGATCAGGAGAGTGATGCAGAAGCTCGAAGAGTGATGCAGAGGCCTCAAGAGAGGGATTCAGAGGCTTACGAGAGTGATGCAGAGGCTGAATAGAGTGTTGCAGAGACTGAAGAGAGGGATGCAGAAGCTCAAGACTTAAGCCTCTGCATCACTCTCTTGAGCCTCTACATCCCTCTCTTGAGCCTCTGCATCCCTCTCTTAAGCCTCTGCATCATTCTCTTGAGCCTCTGCATCACTCTCTTGAACCTCTGTATCACTCGCTTGAGGCTCTGCATCCCTCTCTTAAGCCTCTGCAACAATCTCTTCAGCCTCTGCATCATTCTCTTAAGCCTCTGCATCCCTCTCTTGATCATCTGCATCACTCTCGTAAGCCTCTGCATCACTCTCTTGAGACTCTGCATAACTCTCCTGAGCCTCTGCATCACTCTCATGAGCCTCTGCGTCCCTCTCTTGAGCCTCTTCAACACTTTCTTCAGCCTCTGCATCACTCTCTTAAGCCTCTGAATCCCTCTCTTCAGGCCTCTGCATCACTCTCTCGAGCCTCGAGCCTCAGCATCCCTCAAGATAGGGATGCTGAGGCTCCAGAGAGAGATGCAGAGACTCCAGAGAGCGATGTTGAGGCTTAAGAGAGGGATGCAG
>NW_027189801.1:0-15000 GCF_040958095.1 Procambarus clarkii | reverse complement strand
CGTATAATCTACTACACACGCTACCACCTCCCCCAGTACCTCCCCCCACTCCCTAAATCACTCTACCTAAGTCATTAAAAATATAAAACAAATCAATTAATACACCAAAAATACTAACTATAAATAAAGGAACCAAATTTTAAACATACAGCGACTCCAGCGTGGTCTAGTCGGAGGAGAACGTGTTCTCATCTGGATAGATTGCGATCGAGCCTGTCGGAACGGCTGTGTAACTGCAGGGCACAAATATTTGTGTGTCCCCTCCTGTAGCTGCCTCTGTTTCGACAGGTTCCCTGGATAGCTGGAACTGGCCTGGCCCTAGGAAAGTGGAGAAGGGGTGAAATCCGTTGGGCCCACGGATGGATACCTTGGATTCATAGACCTAGGGTAGGTCTAATCACCTGGGATTCGAACCCACGGTGGGAATAAGGGAGGAGATTTGGGGGAGTATGGACACAAATGGTTCCTGAAACCAAACCTCACATAAATCCGGACACTCACACACACACACACACACACACACACTTATCCGAACATTCACAGGGACACTCACACACACACATCCATAGACTGTGATAAGGGGCCATCTGAGGGGACACAGATGGCCTCCTGAAACCACAGATGTAACCGGACACATAATCATCCGGACACTCACAGGGACACCCACACTCACCCGGACACTCACAGTGACACTCACACTCACACACTCACACACATCCATAGACACAAACTGTGATAAGGGAGACCATCTGAGGGGACACAGATGACCTCCTGGCCCACAGGGTCCATATCCATACAGATCAATATTTAAATATATATATTTATAAATATAAAATTGTTATATATTTTATTTATTTATTTAAATAAATAATATTTATTTAAAAATAATAAATTTTATTTATTTAAATAAATCATTTTTATCGTATATATAATAAATTAATAACAATAAACTGATAATTCACAAAAACATGGAAAAAGGAAAAATATGGCCTCATTTGATGATAATGGCCTAATTCGGTGATGCAGAGGCTCAAGAGAGTGATGCAGAAGCTCAAGAGAGGGATGCAGGGGCTCAAGAGAGTAATGGAGAGGCTCAAGAGAGTGATGCAGAGGCTTAAGAGAGGGATGCAGAGGCTCAAGAGATGGATGCAGAGGCTCAAGAGAGGGATGCAGAGGCTAAAGTCAGGGATGCAGAGGCTAAAGTGAGGGATGCAGAGGCACAAGAGAAAGATGCAGAGGCACTTGAGAGTGTTGCAGAGGCTCAAGAGAGGGATGCAGAGGCTTAAGAGAATGATACAGAGGCTCAAGAGAGTGATGCAGAGGATCAAGAGAGTGATGCAGAGGCTGTAGGGAGAGATGCAGAGGCTTAAGAGAGTGATGCAGAGGCTCAGGAGAGTGATGCATGGGCTCAAGAGAATGATGTAGAGGCTTAAGAGAGGGATGTAGAGGCTAAAGAGAATGATGCAGAGGCTCAAGAGAGTGATGCAGAGGATCAAGAGAGGGATGCAGAGGTTTAAGAGAGTGATGCAGAGGCTCAAGAGAGTGATGCAGAGGCTCAAGAGAGTGATGCAGAGGCTCGAGAGAGTGATGCAGAGGCTCAAGAGAGGGATGCAGAGGCTTAAGAGAGTGATGCAAAGGCTCAAGTGAGGGATGCAGAGGCTCATGTGTGGGATGCAGGAGTTCAAGAGAGTGATGCAGAGGCTCAAGAGAGGGATGCAGAGGCTCAAGTGAGGAATAAAGAAGCACAAGAGAGGGGTGCAGAGGGTCATGGGAGTGATGCAGAGGCTCAAGAGAGGGATGCAGAGGCTCCAGAGAGTGATGCAAAGGCTGAAGAGAGAGATGCAGAGGCTTAAGAGAGTGAGGCAGAGGCTCAACAGAGTGATGCAGTGGGTCAAGAGAATGATATAGAGGCTTAAGAGAGGGATGCAGATTCTCAAGAGAATGATGCAGAGGCTCAAGAGAGTGATGCAGAGGATCAAGAGAGGGATGCAGAGGCATAAGAGAGTGATGCAGAGGCTGAAGAGAGTGATGCAGAGGCTCAAGAGAGTGATGTAGAGGCTCAAGAGAGTGATGCAGAGGCTCAAGAGAGTGATCCAGAGGATTAAGAGAGTGATGCCGAGGCTCAAAAGAGTGATGCAGAGGATCACGAGAGGGAAGCAGAGGATTAGGAGAGTGATGCAGAGGCTGAAGAGAGTGATGCAGAAGCTCAAGTGAGTTATGCAGAGTTTCAAGAGAGTGATGCAGAGGCTTAAGAGATTGATGCAGAGGATCAGGAGAGTGATGCAGAAGCTCGAGAAAGTGATGCAGAGGCCTCAAGAGAGGGATTCAGAGGCTAAGAGAGTGATGCAGAGGCTGAAGAGAGTGTTGCAGAGACTGAAGAGAGGGATGCAGAGGCTCAAGAGAGTGATGCCGAGGCAGAAGAGAGTTATGCAGAGGCTCATGAGAGTGATGCAGAGGCTTACGAGAGTAATGCAGATGATTAAGAGAGAGATGCAGAGGCTTAAGATATTGATGCAGAGGCTGAGGAGAGTGTTGCAGGGCTTAAGAGAGGGATGCAGAGGCTCAAGACTTAAGCCTCTGCATCACTCTCTTGAGCCTCTACATCCCTCTCTTGAGCCTCTGCATCCCTCTCTTAAGCCTCTGCATCATTCTCTTGAGCCTCTGCATCACTCTCTTGAACCTCTGCATCACTCGCTTGAGGCTCTGCATCCCTCTCTTAAGCCTTTGCAACACTCTCTTCAGCCTCTGCATCATTCTCTTAAGCCTCTGCATCCCTCTCTTGATCATCTGCATCACTCTCGTTTGCCTCTGCATCACTCTCTTGAGACTCTGCATAACTCTCCTGAGCTTCTGCATCACTCTCTTGAGCCTCTGCGTCCCTCTCTTGAGCCTCTTCAACACTTTCTTCAGCCTCTGCATCACTCTCTTAAGCCTCTGAATCCCTCTCTTCAGGCCTCTGCATCACTCTCTCGAGCCTCGAGCCTCAGCATCCCTCAAGAGAGGGATGCTGAGGCTCCAAAGAGAGATGCAGAGGCTCCAGAGAGCGATGTAGAGGCTTAAGAGAGGGATGCAGAGTCTCAAGAGAGTGATGTAGAGGCTTAAGAGAGGGATGCAGAGGCTCAAGAGAATGATGCAGAGGCTCAAGAGAGTGATGCAGAGCATCAAAAGAGGGATGCAGAGGCTCAAGAGAGTGATGCAGAGGCTCAAGAGAGTGATGCAGAGGCTCAAGAGAGTGATGCAGAGGCTCAAGTGAGGGATGCAGAGGCTCAAGAGAGGGATGCAGAAGCTCAAGAGAGTGATGCAGAGGCTCTAGAGAGTGATTCAGAGGCTCAAGAGAGTGATGCAGAGGCTCAAGAGAGAGATGCTGAAGCTCCAGAGAGTGATGCAGAGACTCAAGAGAGTGATGCAGAGGCTCTAGAGAGTGATTCAGAGGCTCAAGAGAGTGATGCAGAGGCTCAGGAGAGAGATGCAGGGCTCCAGAGAGTGATGCAGAGGCTCAAGAGAGTGATGCAGATACTCAAGAGAGTGATGCAGAGGCTAAAGAGAGTGATGCAGAGGCTGAAGAGAGAGATGCAGAGGCTTAAGCGAGTGGTGCAGAAGAGTAATGCAGAGGCTCATGAGAGTGATGCAGAGGCTCAAGAAAGTGATGCAGAGGCTCAAGAGAGTGATGCAGAGGCTCAAGAGAGTGATGCAGAGGATAAAGAGAGTGATGCAGATTCTGAAGAGAGAGATGCAGAGGCTTAAGAGAGTGATGCAGAGGCTCAAGAGAGTGATGCAGAGGCTGAAGAGAGAGATGCAGAGGCTTAAGAGAGTGATGCAGAGGCTCAAGAGAGTAATGCAGAGGCTCCAGAGAGTGATGCAGAGGCTCAACGGACTAAAGGACTAGCAACGGGAGGGAGGAAAAACAGAGGGAAGGGCGACAGTGAGAAGCGTCGGAAGGAATGAGAACGAAGGGATGGATCTGCGGCGAGAGGGAAGACGATGAGAAGGGAGGGATGGGATAGGGGCGGGAGTGGGAAGGGCAGAAGGATGGAGGATGAGCAGGTTTATGAGAGGGAGGAAAAGGGAAGGAGAAGGTGCCAGAACGAGAGGAGGGAGTTTGGTAGTAAAATAGGAGAGGGAGTGGGGAGGGTGTTGATAGATGGTTATGATAAATGGATAGATTAATGGAAAATTTATATAGGTATATAGATGGATGGATACATTGATAACTAAATATATATATTGACGGATAGAAGGATGCATAGATGAGTTGATGGACGGAAAGACAGATGACTATATGGATGGATAGAAAGATGAGTTGATGGACGGATTCATAGATAGATAGATGTATATAATGATAAATGGTTGGTTTAATGGGAAGATAGATTGATGGATTGACAGATATAAGTCGAAAGATAGATGGATACATTGATGGATACATTTGTGCTAGGTGAACAGTCGAATCAGGATAAAGAATATCTTTCGATTTGCTATTGCATCAACCGGGATTCGATCGGGGACCATTAGGATTATATCCAACGAACTCTCTCCATTTAGACGCTAGGCCTCCAGTTTGTGTGTGTGTGTGTGTGTGTGTGTGTGTGTGTGTGTGTGTGTGTGTGTCTGTGTGTGTGTGTGTGTGTGTGTGTGTGTGTGTGTGTGTGTGTGTGTGTGTGTGTGTGTGTGTGTGTGTGTGTGTGTGTGTGTGTGTGTGTGTGTGTGTGTGTGTGTGTGTGTGTGTGTGTGTGTGTGTGTGTGTGTGTGTGTGTGTGTGTGTGTGTGTGTGTGTGTGTGTGTGTGTGTGTGTGTGTGTGTGTGTGTGTGTGTGTTTGTGTTTGTGTGTGTCTGTGTATGTGTGTGTGTGTGTGTGTGTGTGTGTGTGTGTGTGTGTGTGTGTGTGTGTGTGTGTGTGTGTGTGTGTGTGTGTGTGTGTGTGTGTGTGTGTGTGTTAGAGAGAAATAGATGTAGTAGATATAAAAGAGGATAAATACATTTATTTGATAGGAACACACACACACACACAAACTGGAGGCCAAGCGTCTAAATGGAGAGAGTTCGTTGGTGCCTCTGCATCCCTCACTTGAGCCTCTGCATCCCTCTCTTCAGCCCTGCATCCCTCGCTTGAGCCTCTGCATCCCTCTCTTAAGCCTCTGCATCACACTTTGAAGCCAATGCATCACTCTCGTAAGCCTCTGAATCACTTTCTTGAGCCTCTGCATCACTCTCGAAAGCCTCTGAATCACTTTCTTGAGCCTCTGCATCCCTCTCTTGAACTCCTGCATCCCTCTCATGAGCCTCTGCATCCCTTTCTTGAGCCTTTGCATCACTCTCTTAAGCCTCTGCATCCCTCTCTTGAGCCTCTGCATCCCACACTTGAGCCACTGAATCCCTTTCGTGAGCCTCTGCATCCTTCTCTTGGGCCTCTGCATCCCTCTCTTGAGCCTCTGCATCCCTCTCTTAAGCCTCTGTATCACTCTCTTAAGCCTCTGCATCACTCTCTTAAGCCTCTGAATCACTCTCTTGAGCCTCTGCATCACTCTCTTGAGCCCCTGCATCCCTCTCTTAAGCCTCTGCATCACTCTCTTGAGCCTCGGCATCACCGTTTAAGCCTCTGCATTACTCTCTTGAGCCTTTGCATCCCTCTCCTAAGCCTCTGCCTTACTCTCTTAAGCCTCTGCATCACTTTCATGAGCCTCTGCATCCCTCTCTTGAGCCTCTGCATCACTCTCTTCAGCCTCTTCATCCCTTTCTTGAGCCTCTGCAACACTCTCTTCAGCCTCTGCATCACTCTCCTAAGCCTCTGAATCCCTCTGTTGAGGCCTCTGCATAACTCTCTTGAGCCTCTGCATCACTCTCTTGTTTCTCTGCATCACTCTCGTAAGCATCTGAATCACTCTCGAGCCTCTGCATCACTCTCTTGATCCTCTGCATCACTCTCTTGAGCCTCTGCATCACTCTCTTCAGCCTCTGCATCACTCTCTTTAGCCTCTGCATCACTCTCTTAAGCCTCTGCTTCCCTCTCTTGTGCCTCTTTATCCCTCACTTGAGCGTCTGCATCCCTCTCCTGAGCCTCTGCATCACTCTCTTGAACTCCCGCATCCCTCACATGAGCCTCTGCATCCCTCACTTGAGCCTTTGCATCACTCTCTTAAGCCTCTGCATTACTCTCGTAAGCCTCTGAATCACTCTCTTGAGCCTATGCATCCCTCTCTTGAGCCTCTGCATCACCCCCAAGAGCCTCTGCATCCCTCTCTAGTGCCTCATTATCCCTCACGTGAGCCTCTGCATCCCTCTCTTGAGCCTCTGCATCACTCTCTTGAACTCCTGCATCCCTCACATGAGCCTCTGCATCCCTCACTTGAACCTTTGCATCACTCTCTTAAGCCTCTGCATCCCTCTCTTGAGCCTCTGCGTCACTCTCAAAAGCCCCTGCATCCCTCTCTTGTGCCTCTGCTTCCCTCACGATAGCCTCTGCATCCCTCTCTTGAGCCCCTGCATCCCTCTCTTGAACCTTAGCATCCCTCTCTTCAGCCTCTGCATACCTCTCTTAAGCCTCTGCATCACTCTCTTAAGCCTCTGCATCACTCTCGTAAGCCTCTGAATCACTCTGTTAAGCCTCTGCATCACTCTTTTGAGCCTCTACATCACTCTCTTGAGCCCCTGCATAACTCTCTTAAGCCTCTGCATTATTCTCTTCAGCCTATGCATCCCTCTCTTATGCCTCTGCATCATTCTCTTCAGCCTCTGCATTCCTCTCTGAAGCCTTTGCATCACTTTCTCGATCTTCTGCATCCCTCTCTTAAGCCTCTGCATTACTCTCTTGAGCCGGTGCATCATTCTCTTGAGCCTCTGCATCCCTCTCTTAAGCCTCTACCTCATTCTCTTGTGCCTCTGCATCACACTCTTGAACTTTTGCATCACTCTCTTAAGCCTCTGCATCTCTCTCTTGAGCCTCTGCATCCCTCTCTTGAGCCTCTGCATCACGCTCTTTAGCCTCTACATCCCTCTCTTGAGCCTCTGCATCCCTCTCTTAAGCCTCTGCATCACTCTCTTGAGCCTTTGCATCACTCTCTTGAGCTTCTGCATCCCTCTCTTATGCCTCTGCAACACTCTCTTCAGCCTCTGCATCACTCTCTTAACCCTCTGCATCCCTCTCTTGAGCCTCTGCATCCCTCTCTTAAGCCTCTGCAACACTCTCTTCAGTCTCTGCATCACCCTCTTGAGTCTTTGCATCACTCTCTTGAGCTTCTGCAACACTCTCTTCAGCCTCTGCATCACTCTCTTAAGCCTCTGCATCCCTTTTTTGAGCCTCTGCATCACTTTCTTAAACCTCTGCATCCCTTTCTTGAGCCTTTGCCTCACTCTCTTGAACTTCTGCATCCCTCTCATGAGCCTCTGCATCCCTCCCCTGAGCCTTTGCATCACTCTCCTAACCCTCTGCATCCCTCTCTTGAGCCTCTGCGTCACTCTCAAGAGCCTCTGCATCCCTCTCTTGTGCCTCTGCATCCTTCACTTGAGCCTCTGCATCCGTCTCCTGAGCCCCTGCATCCCTCTCTTGAGACTCTGCATCCCTCGCTTGAGCCTCTGCATCCATATCTTAAGCCTTTGCATCACTCTCTTAAGCCTCTGCATAACTCTCGTAATCCTCTGAATCACTCTCTTGAGCCTCTGCATCCCTATCTTGAACTCCTGCATCCCTCTGATGAGCCTCTGCATCCCTCTCGTGAGCCTTTGCATCACTCTCTTGTGCCTCTGCATCCCTCACTTGAGCCTCTGCATCCCTCTCTTGAGCTTCCGCATCCCTCTCTTCGGCCTCTGCATCCCTCTATTGAGCCTCTGCATCCTTCTCCTAAGACTCTGCATCACTCTCTTAAGCCTCTGCGTCACTCTCTTGATTCTCTGCATCACTCTCTTTAGCCTCTGCATCATACTCTTGAGCCTCTGCATCCCTCACTTAAGCCTCTACATCATTCTCGTAAGCCTCTGCATCCCTTTTTTGAGCCTCTGCATCACTTTCTTAAGCCTCTGCATCCCCTTCTTGAACCTCTGCATCACTCTCTTGAACTACTGCATCCCTCTCATGAGCCTCTGCATCCCTCTCCTGAGCCTTTGTATCACTCTCTTAAGCCTCTGCATTCCTCTCTTGAGCCTCTGCGTCACTCTCAAGAGCCTCTGCATCCCTCTCTTGTGCCTCTTCATCTCTCACTTGAGCCTCTGCATCCCTCTCTTGAGACCCTGCATCCCTCTCTTGAGCCTCTGCATCCCTCGCTTGAGCCTCTGCATCACTCTCTTAAGCCTCTGCAGCACTCTCTTAAGCCTCTGCATCACTCTCGTAAGCCCCCGAATCACTCTCTTCAGCCTCTGCATCCCTTTCTTGAGCCTCTGCATCACTCCCAAGAGCCTCTGCATCCCTCTCTTGAGCCTCTGCGTCACTCGCAAGAACCTCTGCATCCCTCTCTTGTGCCTCTGCTTCCCTCACTTGAGCATCCGCATCCCTCTCTTGAGCCCCTGAATCCCTCTGTTGAGCCTCTTGAGGGATGCTGAGGCCCAAGAGAGGGATGCAGAGGCTCAAGAGGGGATGCAGAGCTGATGTGAGGGATACAGAGGAACAAGAGAGGGATGCAGAGGCTCTTGACAGTGATGCAGAGGCTCAAGAGAGGGATGCAGAGGTTTAAGAGAGTGACGCAGAGGCTCAAGAGGGTATGCAGAGGCTCATGAGAGGGATGCAGGGGCTCAGCAGACGGATGCAGAGGCTCAAGTGAGGGATGCAGAGGCACAAGAGAGGGATGTAGAGGCTCTTGAGAGTGACGCAGAGGCTCAAGAGAGGGATGCAGAGGCTTAGGAGAGTGATGCAAAGGCTCAGGAGAATGATGCAAAGGCTCATGAGAGGGATGCAGGAGTTCAAGAGAGTGATGCAAAGGCTCAAGAAAGGGATATGAAGAGGCTTAAGAAAGTGATGCAGAGGCTCAAGAAAGGGATGCAGAGGCTTAAGAGAGTGATGCAGAGGCTGAAGAGAGTGTTTGCAGAGGCTTAAGAGAGGGATGCAGAGGCTCAAGAGAGAGACGCAGAGGCTCAAGAGAGGGATACAGAGGCTTAGGCGAGTGATGCAAAGGCTCAGAAGAATGATGCAAGAGGCTCATGAGAGGGATGCAGGAGTTCAAGAGAGTGATGCAAAGGCTCAAGAAAGGGATGCAGAGGCTTAAGAAATTGATGGAGGCTCAAAAAGGGATGCAGAGGCTTAAGAGAGTGATTGCAAAGGCATCATCAGTTCGTGAGTGATGCAGAGGCTAAAGAGAGGAATGCAGAGGCTGAAGAGAATGATGCAGAGGCTTAAGAGAGGAATGCCTGTTTTTCCACGTTTTTGTAAATTTTCAGTTTATTGTTATTAATTCATTAATTATACGATAAAAATGATGCAACATATAATTGATTAGGAATTAACCTTAAATACCTCATTTTCAATCAACTATTTGTTTCTCGTTGAAATACTGAGTAAGATATTGAAAAGGGGAGAATTTCTGTTTTTATTGCATATATCGACGTTTCAGCCGGATAAGAGCGGTTTTTACGTGTACCTCTTCCGTCGGTAATATAAACGGAAAATCAGGAACATTTTAGTTAATTATAATGAAAACACATTCATTTTATCATTTGTATTGGAAGAACATTGTCATATGTCCTTTTTCTTGGATCTAAATAATACGAAACCTCGCTCTATAATTTGAAGTTAAAATCCTCATATATGGTAAAATAGTGACTTTTTTCACGTTTTTCATGTGGTGTGATTTTTCGTAAATATATTCCTTTTACCAATATTTCGATACTACTTCATGTTTTCTCACGATATGTGTATTTGGCCTTCAAATATCAGATTTTCGCATAATATTGCATTTTAAGCAAGTTTTTCTTGCATTTTGTTTCGTTACTAACATCATCGACCTTAGCAATATTTTGACGTTCATCATCCCCCTTTTCCTTTTGTGATTTAAACAAAATATCATCGAATTTGGCAATATTTTGCCGTTTTTTCCACGTTTCTGTGAATTTTCAGCTTATTGGTATTAATTCATTAAATATACGATAAAAATGATGCAAACATATAATTGATTACATAATAACCTTAAATACCTCATTTTCAATCAACCTATTTATTTCTCGTTAAAATACTTAGAAACATATTGAAAAGGGGAGAAGTTTCGGTTTTTATTGCATATATCGACGTTTCAGCCGGAACTGGGCGCTTTTACGTGTACATTTTCCATCGGTAATATTAACGGAAAATCAGGAACATTTTAGTTCATTCAAATGAAAACACATTGATTTTTATCATTTGTATTGGAAACAACATTGTCATATGTCTTCTTGGATCTAAATAATACGAAACCTCGCTTAATGATTCGAAGTTAAAATCCTCAAATTTGGTATAATAGTGACATTTCACGTTTTTTTTTGTAGTTTTGATATTACGTAAAAATATTCATTTTACCAATATAACCGATACTATTTCATGTAGTTATCAAGATATGTGATTTTGTCTTCAAATTTCATAATTTCGCATAATATTGCATTTTAAGCATGTTTTCTTGCATTTTGTTTCGCACTAAAAATCATCGAATTTAGTAATATTTTGGCGTTTATCATCCCCCTTTTCCTTCATGTGATATAAACAAAATATAATCGAATTAGGCAATATTTTGCTGTTTTTCCACGTTTTTGTGAATTTTCAGTTTATTGTTATCAATAGTTATACAATATATACGATAGAAATGATGTAAACACTTAATTGATTTGAAATTAACCTTAAATACTTCATTTTCAATCAACTATTTGTTTTCTCGCTAAAATACTGAGTAAGATATTGAAAAGAGGAGAAGTTCGGTTTTTTATGCATATATCGACGTTTTCAGCCGGAATTGAGCTGTTCTTACGTGTATATCTTCCATCGGTAATATAAACGGAAAATCAGGAACATTTTAGTTAATTCTAATGAAACACATTGATTTTTATCATTGTATATTGGAAGCAACATCTTTATACGTCTTTTCTAGAGTCTAAAAAATACGAAAAGTCGCTCTATGATTCGATGTTTAAAATCCTTCAAATTTGGTATAATAATGACTTTTTTCACGTTTTTTTGATGTAGTTTTGATATTACGTAAATATATTAATTTTACCAATATTTCGATACTATTTCATGTAGTATCACGATATGTGCTTTGGCCTTCAAATCTCAAATTTTCGCATAAAATTGCATTTAAGCAAGTTTTCTTGCATTTTGTTTTGTACTAAAAATCATCGAATTTAGCAATATTTTGACGTTTATCATCCCCTTTTCCTTTAAGTGATATAAACAAAATATCATCGAAATAGGCAATATTTTGCCGTTTTTCCACGTTTTTGCGAATTTTCAGTTTATTGTAATTAATTCATTAAATATACGATAAAAATTATGCAAACACATAATTGATCAGAAAATAACCTTAAATAATTCATTTTCAATCATCTATTTGTTTCACGGTAAAATACTGAGTAAGATATTGAAAAGGGGAGAAGTTCTGTTTTTATTGCATATATCGACGTTTCAGCCGGATTAGAGCGGTTTTACGTGTACATCTTCCATCGGTAATATAAACGGAAAATCAGGAACATTTTAGTTAATTCTAATGAAAACACATTGATTTTCATCATTTGCATTTGAAACAACATTGTCATATGTCTTTTCTTGGATCTACATAATACGAAACCTCGCTCTATGATTTGAAGTTAAAATCCTCAATATGATAATATAGTGACTTTTTTCACGTTATTCATGTAGTGTGATTTTACGTATATATATTCGTTTTTACCAATATTTCGATACTACTTCATGTTTTCTAACAATATGTGATTTTGCCTTCAAATCTCAGAATTTCGCAAATTTTGCATTTTTAAGCAAGTTTTCTTGCATTTTGTTTTGTACTAAAAATCATCGAATTTAGCAATATTTTGACGTTTATCATCCCCTTTTCCTTTATGTGATATAAACAAAATATCATCGAATTAGGCAATATTTTGCCGTTTTTCCACGTTTATGTGAATTTTCAGTTTATTGTTATTATTTCATTATGTATACGATAAAAATTATGCAAACACATAATTGATCAGAAAATAACATTAAATACTTCATTTTCAATCATTTATTTGTTTCTCGTTAAAATACTGAGTAAGATATTAAAAAGGGGAGAAGTTCTGTTTTTATTGCATATATCGACGTTTCAGCCGGATTAGAGCGGTTTTACGTGTACATCTTCCATCGGTAATATAAACGGAAAATCAGGAACATTTTAGTTAATTCTTTTGAAAACACATTGATTTTTAGTATTTGTATTGGAAGCAACATCTTTTGTAGGGTCTAAAAAATACGAAACGTCGCTCTATGATTCGAAAGCTAAAATCCTCAAATTTGGTGTAATAATGACTTTTTTCACGTTTTTGATGTAGTTTGATATTACGTAAATATATTCATTTTTACCAATATTTCGATACTATTTCATTTAGTATCACGATATGTGCTTTGGCCTTCAAATCTCAAATTTTCGCATAAAATTGCATTGTAAGCATGTTTTCTTGCATTTTGTTTTGTACTAAAAATCATCGAATTCAATATTTTGACGTTTATCATCCCCTTTTCCTTTATGTGATATAAACAAAATATCATCGAATTAGGCAATATTTTGCCGTTTTTCCACGTTTTTGTGAATTTTCAGTTTATTGTTATTAATTCATTAAATTACGATAAAAATTATGCAAACACATAATTGATCAGAAAATAACATTAAATACTTCATTTTCAAGCATCTATTTGTTTCTCGTTAAAATACTGAGTAAGATATTGAAAAGGGGAGAAGTTCTGTTTTTATTGCATATATCGACGTTTCAGCCGGATTAGAGCGGTTTTACGTATACATCTTCCATTGGTAATATAAACGGAAAATCAGGAACATTTTAGTTAATTCTAATGAAAACACATTGATTTTTATCATTTGCATTTGAAACAACATTGTCGTATGTCTTTTCTTGGATCTAAATAATACGAAACCTCGCTCCATGATTTGAAGTTAAAATCCTCAAATATGGTAATATAGTGACTTTTCTCGTTATTCATGTAGTGTGATTTTACGTATATATATTCGTTTTTACCAATATTTTGATACTACTTCATGTTTTCTAACAATATGTGATTTGGCCTTCAAATCTCAGAATTTCGCAAATTTTGCATTTTTAAGCAAGTTTTCATGCATTTTGTTTTGTACTAAAAATCATCGAATTTAGCAATATTTTGACCTTTATCATCCTTTTTTCCTTTATGTGATTTAAACAAAATATCATCGAATTAGGCAATATTTTGCCGTTTTTCCACGTTTTTGTGAATTTTCAGTTTATTGTTATTAACTCATTAAATATACGATAAAAATTATGCAAACACATAATTGATCAGAAAATAACCTTAAATACTTCATTTCCAATCATTTATTTGTTTCTCGTTAAAATACTGAGTAAGATATTGAAAAGGGGAGAAGTTCTGTTTTTATTGCATATATCGACGTTTCAGCCGGATTAGAGCGGTTTTACGTGTACATCTTCCATCGGTAATATAACGGAAAATCAGGAACATTTTAGTTAATTCTAATGAAAACACATTGATTTTTATCATTTGTATTGGAAGCAACATCTTTATACGTCTTTTCTAGGGTCTAAAAAATACGAAACATCGCTCTATGATTCGAAGTTAAAATCCTCAAATTTGGTATAATAATGACTTTTTTCACGTTTTTGATGTAGTTTGATATTACGTAAATATATTCATTTTACCAATATTTCGATACTATTTCATGTAGTATCACGATATGTACTTTGGCCTTCAAATCTCAAATTTTCGCATAAAATTGCATTGTAAGCATGTTTTCTTGCATTTTGTTTTGTACTAAAAATCATCGAATTTAGCAATATTTTGACGTTTATCATCCCCCTTTTCCTTTATGTAATATAAACAAAATATCATCGAATTAGGCAATATTTTGCCGTTTTTCCACATTTTTCTGAATTTTCAGTTTATTGTTATTATATCATTAAATATACGATAAAAATTATGCAAACACATAATTGATCAGAAAATAACATTAAATACTTCATTTTCAAGCATCTATTTGTATCTCGTTAAAATACTGAGTAAGATATTTAAGTAAATACTGAGTAAGATATTTAAGTAAAAAGACAAAGATGCAGAGGCACTTGAGAGTGATGCAGAGGCTCAAGAGAAGGACGCAGAGGCTCAAGAGAATGATGCAGAGGCTCAAGAGAGTGATGCAAAGGCTCAAGAGAGGGATGCAGAGGCTCAAGAGATTGATGTAGAGGCTTAAGAGAGGGATGCAGAGGCTCAAGAGAATGATTCAGAGGTTTACGAGAGTGATGCAGAGGCTTAAGAGAGTGATGCAGAAGCTCAAGAGAGAGATGCAGAGGCTCAATAGGGGATGCAGAGGCTCAAGAGCGGATGAAAAGGCTCAAGAGAGGGATGTAGAGGCTCAAGAGAGGGATGCAGAGGGTAAAGTGAGTGATGCAGAGGCAAAAGAGAAAGATGCAGTGGCACTTGAAAGTGATGCAGAGGCTCAAGAGAGGGATGCAGAGGCTCAAGAGAATGATGCAGAGGCTCAAGAGAGTGATGCGAAGGCTCAAGAGAGGGATGCAGAGGCTCAAGAGAATGATGTAGAGGCTTAAGAGAGGGATGCAGAGGCTCAAGAGAATGATGCAGAGGCTCAAGAGAGTGATGCTGAGGATTAGAGGAGTGATGCAGAGGCTGAAGATAGAGATGCAGATTCTTAAGAGTGTGATGCAGAGGATCAAGAGAGTTATGTAGGGGCTCAAGAGAATGATGCAGAGACTTACGAGAGGGATGTAGAGGCTCAAGAAAATGATGGCAGAGGCTCAAGAGAGTGATGCAGAGGATCAAAAGAGGGATGCAGAGGTTTAAGAGAGTGATGC